>NW_026606179.1:63620000-63875000 GCF_029834395.1 Sorex fumeus
CCCTGAACATCCCCAACTGTGACAAAAAAAGACAAAAAACGACAAGAACTACAACAAGAACAAAAAAACCCAGAAAACAAAAATAATCCACCCCAAACTCAGCTGTCAATGCCCAGTGTGTACCTGCCTGGCAAACACGAGTGAGTTGTGCAAGTATGTATGTATTTGCTTGCATGTCCAAGGACAGGTATGAGTCTGCACATGACAGAAGCCCATGTGTGTATACTGGGGTGTGTGCATGGCTGTGGACACACGTGTGTACACATGTTCTCGAGCATACACAGATAGACTGTGATGCTGCGTGTGCTGGGCCCATGCTGCCCCGGCAAGGACGATTCCCTTGGAAACCTCCTGCAGGGTTCTGAACGTCTCCTTCAGGGCTCAGTCCTGGGTCCTGATGGGGCCCCGTCAGTACTGTCTCAACGGAAAGGCCCAGTTCATCAAGGTCCAGTGCCGGAGTGATGGGAAAGTGGGGAGGGCGTTTGCCTTGCACGTGGCTGACCCAGGTTCAATCCCCGGAATCCCATCTAGTCCCCCAAGCTCCGCCAGGAGTAATTCCTGAGTGCAGAGCTAGGAGTAACCTCTGAGCATCACCAGGTGTGACCCAAAAAGCCAAAAAAGAAAACAAAAACAAAACAACCAGATACTTTAGGTGTTTTGCTTTGTATGTGTCCAACACAGGTTCAATCCCCAGCATTCCACGTGGTCCCCTGAGGGCCACCAGGAATGATCCCTGAGCACAGAGCCAGGTGAAGGTCTCAGCACAGCTGAATACTAAAAAACCCAAGACACAAACAAACAAACACACACACACACACAAACATCCTAAAAAGAAAACCAGAAAACACACTTTGATCCAGTGCAGGACGGTGTCTGGAAGGTTCCAGAAAAGCGGCCTTCCCAGCGCATGTCTCTCACCCCCTCCCCTTGCTGTGAGCCCCCAGAGCTCCCGGCTGGCAGGGGAGACAGAGCCGAGGGGGCAGGGGCACGGGAGAGGAGCCTGAGGCGCTGCTGAGGGGAGGAAGGAGCCCGGCACTCCGGGAGCATCGCTGGCCACTCACTGATCAGGCAGAGGCTGAGGGCACAGCGCGGACAGAGCAGCGCACCTACCTTTGCTGCCCCAATGGGGGCTCATGCAGTCCCTGGGGCTTTCGAGCTGACACACTCATGAGCCTCAGAAGCGATAGGGCCGAGCTCGCCTGAGGAGGCTTCGCTTTGCCCTCATCAAAGTGAAGATCAGCATCCGACTCCCCTGGTACTCACCAAACTCCTCAGCTCTTTCTTCAAAGCCTCCTTCACTCGACTGACTTCGTTCAAGTTCTCCTGAAGACTACGAAGCGCTAGCTCCTTCCCCTGCAGCTCCTCGGCCAGGCTATCGGCCTACCAGAGAGACAAGGACGGAGTGAATGGACCAAAAAGACGAACAGGAACAGGAAGGGGAAAACAAAACAGAAAGCACGTATGAGAAGCCCAAGACCCAACACAACCCCAAAGAACAGAGGCGTGAGGTGAGCGTGATTGCCTGAAGCTCTCGAAGCCAAGGCCTTGGCGCCATCAGTTCTGGTGATGACTGTCTAGTGGTTACTGAAAACGGCTCAAACAGGGGCGTTTTCTAGACCTACATTTGGAGTGACCAGAAAATAAGAAAGCCTATGAGAAAGACTGACTTTCCAGGGGCGGGGAGACGGCACAAAGGGCTGGAGTACACACCAGGCCCGAGTTGGAACTGCAGCACCACTGGGCGAGCCTGAGATCGGTCCACAAGCTGAAAGACCCACTACTGCTGGGCGGGAGGACCCCAGAGCCGAGAGCATGGCTTGGCGAGGAAGAAGGACGTAAGCAAGGGAGGAGGGAGGCTAAGGATACGAAGGAGGGAGGGAGGAAACAGGGAAGAAAGGGAAAGGGAGGGAAGGGAGGGAAGAAAATGTTATCTTTTTTTTTTTTTTGGCCTGCTCGAGCTAATCGATGAACAACGGGAGGACAGTGACAATGACAGTGACCCTATGGGATGCTGGAGATCGAACTCACGTAGGCCGTGTGCAAGGCAAATGCCCTTCCCACTGTACTGTCACTCTGGCCCCCAAGATTTACTTTCTTGTAGTTTCTTGTCTGTGACTTTAAAAGTTTGAGGGGTTTCAATATGAAATTTAAAATGAAGAACCTCTAATCCACTAGGCAGCAGTCACCAGAACTTGACGTTTGTTACATCTTGATGCGAACAAGTGGTTCAACTATGCCCTGCTGTGTCCTAGGAATTGATTCCGTTTGTTTCTGGAATGCCAGCTAAGGAGTCCTGAGTCCTGAGAGGAACTCCCAGGGGTCTCTGGGTCCTTCTGTTATGTCTGTCAGTCCTGTCTGACAGCCCTTACATCTTGGCCAACTGAGAAGTTTCTCCAACAAAGCGCCCAGCGCCGGGGGTGACGGGGTGGGAGGGTGGCTGGGAGGGCGTGTCTCTGCCACCACAATCCTATAGGAGTTAAAGGGCATTTTTCCAAGGGGCTCATTGGTGAGAACTGCAGCTTCCTCGGCTTGGCCCAGATCTCACTGTCTTGTCCTTCCGCAGGGTCAGGGCTACCATGAGAGTCCATGCCCGTGGCCAGCAGGAGGCCATGCTGGAAGCGGACTTGGCCCAAGCACCCCTTAGAGGCTGAAAGGGATGAAATCTCTGCAGGGCTGGGCGGGGGCTTGTGCTGCAGGCAGGGAGGGGCCGGCAATGAGAAATACCAAGATGGGCCACGTCACCAGCCCTGAGGGAGCTCAGAGGCTCAGAGGCATTGAGCACGAGCTGGAAACTGAGGCGCCTCGGGGACAGGATGGCAAAGCCAGTCACACGAGCAGGTGGTCAGCAAGGTCAGGGAAAGAACCCTGCGGCCAGACTTGAGCCCAAGGGTCTGGGCGGACTCGGCGAGTACGCAGGGGGCCTAAGGGGGGGGCAGAGGTTTGCTTTGGGGGCTCCTATCTTGTTTTCTCACTGGCCTTGTGAAGAGTTCTCAGTTTCAGAAAGACCCCAGACGGGCCCGATTAGCCGGGGCCAAGGCTAGCACGGCATCCAGGTGCTGGGGACCAATGACCGCCCAGAATCGTGCCGACACGTTCTCAGTCCCATCAGAGGGAACCGCACGGGACGTGACCGGGAGACCTGTCAGCACCAAGCCGGAACACGGCGGCGAGCAGACGGACACACAGCATGCAGGGAGCGAGCGTGGAAGTGGGCGAGGGCGCCCGGGTACCAACCTGCCGCTCTCGGCCCGCTTTGCATTCTCTAACTCCTGAATCTGCCGCTCAGCCACCTGGAGCTGCTGCCTGAGCTTCTCCATTCCCAATTGACCTCGGAACTGGCCTCCTGGAGCCCATCGAGCTGCAAGAGCTTCTGCTGGGTGGCCTCCAGCTGCGCCGTGGCGTCGGCCAGGGCCTGGGCTTGCTGCCTACACATGGCCCGCAACCCCTCCAGGTGCGTTACCTTCGTCTCCGCCTCCTGCAGCTTGTTCAGGGCGTCCTCCATCTCCACCAGGTGCTGGTCCCCGGTCTGGTCGAGCTTGGCCCGCGCGGCCTCCAGGATGTTCTTCTGCTCCTGGGCCGTCCTGACCAGCCGCGACCTGAGCCTCTGCAGCTCAGAGGCGTGCGCTGCACGCTCAGCCACCTGCTGGGCCTTCAAGTTCTCTACCTCCTGCTGGTACTCGAACTGCAGCCTCTCCATCTGCATCTTGAGCTCGGCCAGCTCGGCCGCCTCGGCGCCCACACCCCGGCTCAAGGACGCCTTCGGCTCGCCCATGGCCTGTTGGTGCGGGGCGATGGCCGTCTCCAGCTTGGACTTCCACGGGGCGATCATGTCCGTGTTCTCCTCGTTCGCGTGGTTCAGCTTGGTCCTCCCCCACTCGTTCTCCTTGGCGAGCTTCTCGGAGGCCACCTGCAGGGCCTTCACCTCCTTCTGGTGGGAAAACAAAATTTCCATGAACTTAAAACAGGAAGGAAAAGAAGCAGAAATAGAAATTATTCCTTTGCAAACTGACTGTTTGCTTCTTGTTTTAAGGAATACCTTCCAAAAAACTGGGGTTCTAAAGGATTTGATTTGTGCTGCTAGACTGAAAATCAAAGCTGAGGCAAAGGCGTAGACCCAACTGTCAGAACGAGAGAAAAACGCTCATCAACAGCAGCCTCCGGCCCCAAGGATCAGAGGTGCCTCAGCCGGGCCCTGCCAGGTGCACGATTCCCATCTGATATCAGAATCAGATATCTCTGTCTGATTCTGAGTCTCCAGCAGAAGTGGTCCCAGCGGGGTCGGCCAGGCCACCCCGCATCCTTGCCTGCACCCTGCAAGCCCCTGGGACCTACCCGGACTTTACCTCCAGGTTGCCTTTGGTGATGGACTCCTCTTCGACTCGGAACTGGAGGTCCTCCACTTTCGTGTGGGGGAGAGGGAGAGTTGTGAGGGGCGTCACTGCTGCCCCCCATGAGGGCCACCATCCTGTAGATGCACGCCTGACCCAGCCCCCGGCTCCACACACAGGAGGGCTGAGAGAGTCAGCGAGGGCCAGAGCGAGAGTACAGCGGGCAGGGCATTTGTCTTGGCACGTGGCCGTCCTGGGTTCAATTCCCAGCATCCAATTATGGTCCCCTGGGCAATGCCAGGAGTAATTCCTGAGTGCCGAGGCAGGAGTAACCCCTGAGCATCGCTGGGTTGACCCAAAAAGAAAAAAAACAAAGTCAGCGAGTCCCCTCGGCTGTGAGCACTGGGTGGTACCCGCAGGCTACAGGAGGAAGCTCTGTCGAGCCAACGCCAGGCGCAGTGTCATATCAGCCTTTTCTGCCTCGCAGCTAACAGAGGTGGTTAGAGACTGACCAGGTGCGCATGCCAGTCCCTCCCAGCCAGCGCCTGTCCCCGCATCGGGACAACAACTGAGCCCCTGGGGGAGAAGCAGCAAATGACTCGGGGCCGGGGCGGTGGGGGGGCAGGATGGGCTCCCAGGGGACGTGGCGAGTTCAGCATGTGGAGCTGAGGGGCTGAGCCGGGCACTGGCAGTGCCCCTGGGCACCACACTGCCGGGAGCCCATCTGAGAAGACGGTCTTGGCCGGCACCCTGTGTCCATCTGTCTGCAGCCTGGCCTGAGCCCTGCCTGTCTGCTGCCGTGCCCCATGGGTGCTGCGGGTTTCCTCCCGCCCAGGATTAACCCCAGGGACTCCCACAGGGCCCCACTGGGATACGACAGTTCCCGGCCACCCAGCACAGGTCTCCTGAACACCAGGCCACGTGGACACAGCAGGGAGGGCCGGGGGTGGCTGGGCTCCAGTGAGCTCCCCCCCATCCCCCCCAATGAGGCCACTCTCAGGACTGGGCACCCGCTAGTTTGTGGTTCTCACAGCCCTGGAAGGCCAGGAGCACCCCACCCGAGGCAGCCCCCCAGCTCCTGGCACGGCCTCACCTCTTCTCCTCCTCCAGCTGGTTCAGCAGCTCCACCTTCTCCCAGTCGGTCGCTTCCAGCATGGCCCGCAGCTCGTCCATCTTGGCCTCCAGCTCCAGGACGTGCTGTGGAGGCAACTGCGCGTGAATGTCCTTGCCCGCCCCCGACAGCCCTCTGTGGGCTGGCACCGCCACCTGCCACCGCGGCACGCCGAACGCGTCTCCGACCTAAGCTGCAGCATTTCTGGAAGGCGGGAAGGGAAACACAGCACGAAAGCACCGGCGGGGACAACTCGGCGCTCCCTGAACCCCCACGGGGCGAGCAGAAGGTGCATGCGATCAAACCACGCGCCGGATGCCACCGCAACGACGGCAGACGGGGACCCACGGCCTCTCCCTGCACCGCCTGCACCAAGGTCGCGCCCAGCATTTGCCGCAAGCGTCTCTTGGCCCCGGCACTGCCGTCTGGGAATGGCCCCGTGCCCCTGAGGGTCACTGGGTGTGACCCCATAAAAGACCCCTGTGCCATCTGCCTTCGAAAGGGGGGATGAGAGGCTAGAATGGTAAAGTTGCGGGGAAGGCGCTGGCCTTGCACGCCGCTGCCCGAACTGGATCCCAGGTACCCACCCCATAGGGTCCCGAGCCCACCAGGAGTGACTCCTGAGTGCAGAGCCCGGAGGAAGTCCTGAGCATTGCTGGGGTGTGGGCCAAAATCCAGGAAAAAAAGGAACAAGTGGTGGGTGAGCATGTGTGAGGGCTCACGCCCAGCGAGCAGGACAGCAAGGGCAGCTCAGGGGAAGACCAAGCACAAAGGGAAGGAGAGAAGAGGCAAAGACAGTGAGGAGGGGAGGGGAGTGGGCTGGAGGGCCGCGGGGACCGGGGGTCCTGTCCGTTCTGTCCTGGGCTTGTGGTCACTCATGGTCGCTCTGCAGACCAGTTTCCTTGCGGCACAAGGGCCCCTGCAGGCGGGGACACAGCGGGACCTGGTCTTCATTCTTCAGGCACACAGTGGCGGGGGCTGGGACGGGGTGGCCGAGGACGTCCGCTCCTTCTGCCCGGCCACGCCTGACCCATCGCCCTGCTCTTGCCGCTTCCCTGCATCATCTGAGCTGCTGCCAATTGCCTGCCGACTGACGGGCCCAGCAGGGCCCAGGCTGTCCACTGCTGCTTTGCCTGCTGGGAGCTCTTGTGCTACCTGGTTCTGTCCGGGGAGCGGGTCATCCTTGCCTCTGCGTAAGGATCTGGCCGTGACTCCCCAATACACTTAAAGTATATTGGTCAGATTAAATGCTCTCCCCAGGGCCAAAGAGTTTGGTTTTTTTTTTTTTGGGGGGGGGGGAAGGTGCTTGCAGAGGTTCAAGATCCAGCACTGTCAGGAGTGACCCCAAGAGCAGAGAGCCAGGAATAAGCCCTGAGCACCTCTGAGTGTGGCCCCAAAACCAAATAATAAATAAATAAAATTTCTAGGAGCACACGAGCTCTCGGGCCCAGCCATGTGCAGTGCTGCCGGGAACTGCAGTCAACTCTGATTTCAAGGGGTGGCTGGGAAGAGCTTGACAGCCTTGGGGGTCTCCACCAAGACCTAGGCTCAAACCCCCTCCACCGGAAGCAGCCTCCAAGCACCACGCCTGGAGTCCCCGAGCACTGCCAGGTGAGCTCCAAATCCAAAGAGCAAAAATAAAAACTAGGAAAGGCGGGCGGCGGTGTTCCCTGAGCCTCCTGGCCTGAGCGGGTGGGGCAGGCCGGACGCATGCGCTTCCTGGGCCCGAGACAGCTCCCTAAGGAAACCAGCCCGGGAGCGAACGGCTTCTTTCAGCCAACCATGGAGACAAACGAGACTGCGAAGTTCAGGCGCCGGAGCAGGGACAAAGCAGCACCCCTGGCATGGGGGGAGGCGGGCGCTGAGGGGCTGGGCAAGGTCGGGGCCACGAGCTGAACTCAGGATGTTGATGCCAAAGCCTCTGCCCTGCGCGTGGTGTGTGAGGCCCCAGGCTCCATTCCAGCAAGGCCAGCCCCTCTGTGGGAGCCTGGTACCTCAGAAGAGCAACTCAGCCAACAAGCGAACCGGGAGGCCTCCCACAGGGCACGCACGGACCTGTGTGCATGTATGTATGCATGCACGTACGTTCCTGTGGGCATGTCTACACACACCTGTGTGCATGCACGCGTTGTGTCTATGCATGTACGTGCCTGTGTGTATATACCCATCAGCCTGTGTATATACGGTATGCACTACGTGTACATGTATGAGTGCCTGTGTGTGTGTGAACGCTTGTGTGTGCACGTATGGAATTACGTTGTGGAGGTATACTTCCATGAAGCCACACAGACTCATTCTATATTCCTGTCATATGTGCTAACGGTGATGTGCAGTGTAGGAGTGAGCTCCACCCTGCGTAAAGATATGCAAGGCAGGGGCCAAAGAGCTGGAGAGCGAAGCCCCAGCGCTGCCCAGGCTCAATCCCGGAGGCCCGCCAGGAATAATCCCGAGCACAGAGGCGGGAGAAAGCCCTGGGCTCTGCCAGGTGTGACCCCAGAACAGAACAAAACAAGACAGCAGGGGGAGGCTGGAGATACGGCTCAGGCGTGGGGCTCTTGCTCGGAGGTGGGAGGCCCGGCTCAACCCCAGCACTGCAAACGGCCCCTTCAAGCACTGCAGGGTGTGGCCCACAGTCAAGCAGAGAAACAAAACCAAATTCCACAAATGGGCTGGCTCGCGAGGGAAGGAGAGGGGCTTCTGAGTCTGCTCCCCTCCTAAATGGCGAGGCGAGGGGAAGGAGGAGTCGGAAGTGAGGATGGAGGCAGGGCAGGGAAACCTGGTGGTGGTCGAGCAAGACAGGACTGGCCCCAGGCCTGTGCCCACGGCGCGCGGCCTCCTGGCTCCCGTTTCCGTGTCACCTGTTTTGTATCTTCCGTTGCACACACACTCACTCCCTCCTCTTCCGCATCGAGGGTCAATGCAGGGAGCAGAGGGGGCGGCAGGAAGCGCAGCCCCCAGCAAAGCCAGCCCCCCGGGACACGTCTCCATCGTGGGCCCGTTTCCCTGTGGACAATATCTCAGGACACCCTTGCACAGTCGGACACACTTTAGTGTTTAGGACTCAGAGAGACGTGAGGGGAGAAGCCACGAGGCCCCAGCTTTGACTTGCGGCCCCGCAATGGACAGAAGTGGAGGCCCCTCTGTGTCGACAGGGGTGCAGAGGGACAGGAGGGAGCAGGGAGGGACGGAGAGAGCAAACAAGCAACGCCAAGCGCCAAGCGTTCCCCAGAGTCTCTGGTTCCCGCTCTGACCCTCCAACGCCCCCTTCAGCTCCCCCACTTCATCCCTACGGCGGCCTGAGCCCTGAGCACCGGAGGAAAGGCCCATCCCTGCTCCTGTCACCGGTGGTGGCTGGGAAGCCACTCGCCTGCCCCCCGGAGCAGCCCAGCCCACCCGGTCCTGTTCCGCCTCTCGCCCCTGGGGCCTGGGAGTCTGTGGGGGCCTGAGCATCTCACAGGGCAGGGGGGGGGGCTGCTTACTAGTCCCGTGTGGCTGGGCCTGCTGCTCACGGATGAAGCCACGGAGCTCACGGAGCTGAGCGAGGAGGCCAACGGGCAGCGCTTCAGGCTGGCGGGGGTGGTGGCCATCACAGGCCTCGCGGGGGCCGCCTTGGCCTTGGCCGGCATTGTGGAGGGGAAGCCGATCTTGGTGACTTTGTGAATGCGAACAAACAAGCCACACTTGGGCTGACACTGGAAGTACCTGCGGACAACGAGGAGGGGACGGACAAAAGACACCTTTGGCAAGAGAGACAGGCGCCGACCGCGGAGGCCACTGAGTCCCACAGTCTCACACCCCCACAAACTAACACGGCCCACAGCCCCACACTCCCACACACTCACACCCCAGCCAACACTCCCACACTCTCACACTCCCACTCACCCCAACAAACACACTCACACCCCAACCAACACTCCCACATTTCCACAGCCCCACACTCACACACACTCACTCTCCAACAAACACACACACTCACACCCCAACCAACACACACTCACACTCACACCCCAACCAACACTCCCATACTCCCACACACTCAAACCCCAACACACACATACTCACACCCCAACAAACACTCCCAGACTCACCCCAAGAAACACACACATTCACATTGCAACCAACACAGCCCCACAGTCACACACTCATATACACACCCCTCATACATACATATCTACACCCCGACAAACACTCCCACATTTCCTCAGCCCCTCACTCACACACACTCACCCCCCAACAAGCACTCATACCCTCCCACAGCCCCACACTCACGCACGCACACCCCAACTAACACACACACTCACACCCCAACCGATATTCCCACACTCGACACACTCACACCCCAACCAACACTCCCACACTCCCAACGTCCCACACTCACAAACACTCACACCCCAACAAAAACACACTAACACTCAAACCCCAACAAACACTCCCACACTCCCACAGCCCCACAGTCACACACACGCACACCCAACCAACACTTGCACGCTCTCAAACCAACAATGACACGCGCTCATTCCCTCACAAACATGCTCACACCCCCACAACACTCACATGCTCATGCCCTCACCAACATTCTCACAGCCCCACACTCACACGCTCACATACACACACCCTCCTACATACATATCCACACTCCGAAGCACACACATTCATACATTCACACACACACTCCCTCGCACGCCTCCCACCCCCACCACGCAAACCAAGGGTGATTCCAAGCAGCCTCCCCGGCGTCTGAAGGGCGACAGCAGGCCTGGGGGGTTCCTGCGGGCCAAGCACAGCTGCATGTGGGAGCCCCAGGCTGTCCCCACATCCCTGCAGGGTCCCCGAGTGCCACCGGAAGTGGCCCCACCTAAGAACCAAGTGAAGTGGCCTGCAGTCTCCTCAGTGCCTCCCGGGCACCGTGCATTGCCCCAGGCTGTCGGGGGGGGGGCAGGAGAACCCACCTCGTTCCGGCCACGGCGCCATCGTTCTTGCCCAGCGGCTTGTCCAACTCCACACCACACCAATCCCCCTTAGCGAAGTTCGTCTCCCCGAGGAAGCGCACCACACCGGCCTTCACGCCTCCCACCTGCCGGAGGGACGCAGGTCAGACACCCAGGACTGTGCACAGCGCCCCCACCCCCTCGAAGGAACATTCTGGCTTCAGAGTAGGGATTTCCGGAAGAAACCCCAAAGGTCAAGGTGCCACTTCCCCCTGCAACCCCTACAGCGTGAGCAGACGCTGCTGCTCAGTGTCCATGCAAGGCAGCGGCGTTCACACCCACTCACTGTCACCGGTGGCCTGGCTGACCACACCCCTGGGAATCTCTGACCCAGGCCAGCCACCTGGTGTGGCGAGGGGGTCGCTGCCCCGTGGGTGTGGGAGCAGAGCCGTGGCAACCCCACCGCTGGAGAACAATTAAGCCAGAAACCAGCTAGAGGAAAATGACTGTTCTCATATCTTAGCGGAGTTCGATTTTCCAGTTCTCCTTCACTATGCCTTGGCTTGATGCTTGGCCCCCGGGACGCAGAGCAAAACAGAATCACAGCGCTGGACACTGACGGGAATGCTGACAGAAAGGGCCAGAGCACCGGGGGAAGGGCACTGGCTTTGTGTGTGGCCACCCTGGGTTCAATCTTCAGCACCCAAGATGGTCCCCCTAGCCCGCCAAGACTGATTCCTGAGTGCAAAGCCTGAGTGACCCATAAGCACTGCCAGGAGTGGCCCCAAAACCAAAAAGTCAAAACAGAAAGGGGGGGGGGGAGAGAGAGAGAGAGAGAGAGAGAGAGAGAGAGAGAGAGAGAGAGAGAGACCTCAACTAATAATGCCTGAGAGCGCGGTTTTCTTTTTTCGGGTCTGGGGCAGGACTGGGTTCACGTGCTCGGGGGTCACTCGCAGCACGAGGGGTAGCAGCGTCACCCAGGACTGTCTCTGCAAGTCCTGAAGTGCCATGTGCAAAGGCCCTGGCACAGCCTCCGTGGCCAGGCGTGGGCCCTGGGCACTGTGAGTGTGACAAGGAATAAAAGAACAAGAGACAGGTGGCTGGGGTGGCGGCCCTGGGCTGAGAAGAGGCTGCAAAGTTCCTGTCTCACAGCTGGTCATCGGCACAGAACATGCCGTCCCTGACCCGGAAACAGCCTCCTGGAACAGCACAGCTGGAAGCCAGTCAAGTCTCTCAAGACCCTGACATTATATCCTGGAAATATCATCTGCCCAAAACTGCTGCAAGCCTGTCTCCAGAACATTCTGTCAGAGCTCAGCTGGAGAGAAGGGAAGTGATCTCCCAAGGTCAGGAGAACCACTGCACATCAGCCCGGAGAAACTCTTCACGGTTGGACTCTGAGACACCACAGGACGGACAGAGTGACCTCCCACTCTGAGACACCATAAGACTGACTGTCCCGCTCTGCGACCCCTGCCTACTTGCGAGCACAGACGGGACTTGAGGTCAGAGCTGGGCATTTCCAGTGACCCCAATGAGGGTCCCTGAGTCTCCAGAGAGAACCAAAGTAGCACAAGCATGGGGGCAGTCTGTCCACTCCCAGTGACAGGGAGTGCCGGGGGCAGGGGACCGTCTTCCGCAGGCCTGGAGGCTGGAACAGCCATGTCAGAGCCTTCGAAGGGCTCCTCGGAGGTCAGTCCTGTAAATATCGGGGCCAGCTGGCGCAGAACCTGGACTTCTGTGTGCAGGGAAGAATGGGGCAAAGGGCAGGAGGCCCTTTGGAGAGCCGGGAGGGCGCCAGCCCTGCACGGGAGCTTCGCCTCGGTGCCCCGAGGCCAGCCCCCACTTGCCACGGTCTCCTGACCACGGCTGCGTTAGGCCGTGGAGCGCCAAGCAAACCTTCCTTGAATTAGGAAAAAGACCAAAGAAAGTGTTTGGGTTTTCTTTTTTCCCCCTTCTTCTTTCAGAAAACAGCCATTATGCTGGTTGTGGTCCCCCAAAAAAACCCTCAAAAACTTTATTTTGAAAGGCGTGCTCGAGCTGAGGTATGGAGCGATGGAACAGCACAGCGGGCAGGGCGTTGGCCTTGCACACACCTGCCCGGATGTGGTCCCTGAGCACAGGGCCAGGACTCAGCCCTGAGCACCACCACCAATAAATGAATAACTGATCAGAGTTATTCACCGCAGAGCCAGTGGCAGTGTCCCCGCTCCCTTGTTCCAACGACACTGGTGTCCCTATGTCCGGGTGTGGACGGTTGTGAATGCAAGTTAAAAAAAAAAAGTCTTTTTTCTTCTTTGGGTCTTTGGGTCACACCTGGCGATGCTGAGGGGTGAGTCGTGGCTCTGCATTCAGGAATCATTCCTGCGATGCTTAGGGGACCCTATGGGATACCGGGGAACCCAGTTTGCTGAGTGCAAGGCAAACGCCCTCTCTGCTGTACTACTGCTCCAGCCCCCCAAACAGTCTTTAAACCGTGAGTCTCCTCCAGCTCCAATTCCCTCCCCGTGTTACTCTTTGGCCATCCCTGAACCCTGACCGTGACCCTCCAGGACCCTCCGAGGGCCACCCTGCGCCTGCAGGCGGGTCCCCTCACTGCTCTCCTCTCCCGCCTCCACCGCTCGGACACCGGCCTCGCGGTGGCCTTCCCTGTGGTCCCCGGGAAGCCACTGGCTCTGGGCCAGCCTCCAGTCTGTCTGGTCAGAGTCGCCCGCCGCAGACATCCCCAAGGGGACTTTTCCCGGCCGCTTCCCACGGGTTCTGAAGGCGTTATTGAGTGCTTTTGCTGGGGGAGAGCAGCTGTCAAGAGCCAAGCGCCTCTGCTTTGGGGACCTGTGCAGAGGAATGGGCTTGGGGTGGACTGAGGATGCCATGTGCAGGGACTTGGTGACCCCCACCAGAAACTCATCTCATGGGGGTGCCCCCTCGCCCCCACCAAAGGCCTTCCAGGAGCTGCTCAGAGAAACAGAAGAGCAGGTGCTGAGTCTGAAGATCGAGCAACCAAGACAGCAAAACATACTCTTGAGAATGTTCCGGAGACGGGTCCCTACCCGTGGCCTACCCAGGGTCCATCCCCGACACCCCAGATGGTCCCCTGAGCCCTACCAGATCCCTGAGTTCAGCACCAGGAGGAAGCCCTGAGCACGGCCAGGTGTGGCCCAAACACCAAACCACACACGTCTGGAGAGACGGCTCAGGGCTTGCGCACAGAATGGCCCGGAGCGGCTCGGGGTGAGCCCTGTGACGCCCCAAACACAAACATCACAAACCAGAGCAATGGAACCGATTTCCAACTTTGTTCATTGGTTTGTTTTTTGAGTCACAGTCAGAGTGCTCAGGGCTTACTTCTGGCTTGGTGCTCAGGGATCACTCCGGGATGTGCTTGGGAGACTGTACATGGGACCAAGACTTAAACCCCGGGTTAGAGGCGTGCAAAGCACGCGGCCTCCCCACGGCATGGCCCCTCCACCCTGGGCCCAAACCTGACTGTCCAATGGCCTCTGGCGGATGGTGGCCAATGAGCCACCACGGGAGAGCAGGCGGAGGGAGAGCACCCTTTCCCCCCCGGGGTGGCCCGGCAACAGTAACCTATTGTGCGATCTGGACGCATTTCTGCCAAAAGTTGCTGAGTTTCGAGATTTGTTTCTGAGTCTCTGAGATCATGGCCGTAAAACAGCTCGATCAGAAGCCAGAGAGGCCGTTTGTGGGTGACGACTTGGGGGTCTTGTTGGGGAGAAAAGGGCCAGCTCCACCCCCATCCCATGAGGCTCTACGTGTCTTGTCACTTTGGGCCCAAACCTGATTGTCCTGTGGCCTCTGGAGGATGGCGACCAGTGGGCTGCCAGGGAGAACAGGCCAGGGCACGAAATCTATTCCCACCTGGGGTGGCCCAGCGCCTCTAACCTACTGCAGGGACTGGACACATCTCTGCCAAAAAACATTGGGTTTTGAGATTTGTTTCTGAGTCTCTGGGATCATGGCTGTTAAGCAGTTCAATCAGGAACCAGAGAGGCCATGTCTCCAATTATATAGCTGAACTGGAGGTGGTTTGTGGGTATATCTCCCACATATCTTTTACCTGTTTACTTTCTTGGTCAACTCTGCCTCAAGTTTTTGGGGTCTGGCCAAACGCACGGCAGCAATTTGGGGGTACCTGGAAGTCTGAAGGCGCCATCAGGCTGCTGATGCTCTCGCCTCACAGGTACAGACTGACCTGCTGGTGGCACCATACCCCCAACCCAGTGCTTCTTAGGGTTTACTCCTGCCTCTGCACTTAGAGATTGCTCCTGCCAGGACACAGATGACTGGATGGGATTCCTGCCATTGAACCCAGATCAGCCACATGCAAGTACCCTACTCACTGCACTATCTCTTTAGCCCAAGATAAACGCTTTTAAGAAAATGGTTTACAGGCCCAGAGCAATAGGGCAGCTGGTAGGGCATTTGCTTTGGCCAATCTGGCTTCAATCCCTGTAATTCCATATAGTCTGCCCAAGCACTGTCAGGAGTGATTCCTGAGTGCAGAGCCATGAATAAGCCCTAAGACATCACCAGGGGTGGCACAAACATAAAGAAACAAAAAGAAATTGGTGTATCAGAATTCCATTGTAGAAACTGTTTGACTCATTTGACTCTATAGTTCTTCACTGCTAGCCAAAAATCTTTTCTAAAGAAACCTGAGAATAATCAGTTATCACTGGCAAAAAATAAATAATTTTATTAAAGTAGATATAGAACACTTGCTTGCTCAAATTTTAATACTGCTTTACATAGTTTGTGAAACAATTTCAATAATGGTCATTACTAAAAATTTCAATGGATCCAGATCTTTCACTTGTCAGACAGCTGATAATCTCCAGAGGAAAATACATCAAAATCATACATATAATTATAGAAGTTCTTATTATACATGTAGCCTGGATGGTACATTATCACTTTTGACAGAACTAGAAAACATTCAAATAAAGAAAAATAGATTGAAACTGGATGATAAACTTCTGATGGTTGAGGTCCTTCATTCAATCTTTTTGTGGTAAGAAAATCC
The DNA here is from genome assembly GCF_029834395.1 of Sorex fumeus. Classification (NCBI taxonomy): domain Eukaryota; kingdom Metazoa; phylum Chordata; class Mammalia; order Eulipotyphla; family Soricidae; genus Sorex; species Sorex fumeus. The sequence goes on from NW_026606179.1 coordinate 63,635,412, forward strand.
AAAATTAGTAATGTTGAATTTCTCATCATACATTCATCTAAAACCACAGTGAAAAATGTAAACCTTGTAAAGACAGTAAAATGGTTATTCTAGGTGTTTCACAAATAGCTGGTTATGTCATCCTTCAAGTGCTGGTGATTGCTGCACAGTGCAGAGAATGGGGTGGCCGGGCCGAAGTTGTCGTCGTAATTGTTGAGTCGTCCCCGTTCCCGTTGAGAGCCACCTCGGATATCATCTCCACTTTCATCTTGAGGTCCTGATTCTTTCTTTGGAGGTCCACGATCACGGAATTCAGGAAATCGATCTGTGTTAAAGGAGAGCGTGAGACGGTGAGCCATCTGCGGGAGCCATCGGAGCCCGCCACAGAGGAGGCTGGGCCCCGCTTCCAGTCCCCGCCCCAGGGTTGGAGGCAGCCAGAGCTCCCCTTTCCCTTCCTGAGCGCAAGCTCCCGGGTGCCCCAGGGAAGACCCCAGGAGGACATGCTGGGCCCCCTCGGTTCCTCTCAGAGCAGGGAGTCAAGAGGGCCTTCCCTCTCCTACAAAGACAGACTCACTTCTTTAAAATCCACGGGGGGAAAAATCCCACTTTACAAAAGCAAGCATGACTGTCGGCACAAACATTCATGTTTCATTTAAAAACTGGCAGGTTTGGGTCTGAGTGATAGCACAGCGGGAAAGGTGCTTGCCTCGCACGCAGCCAACCCAGGTTTGATCCCTGGCATCCCATAGGGGCCACTGGAGAGCAGCCAGGAGTGATTCCTGAGTGCAGAGCCAGGAGGAAGCCCGGAGTATCGCCAGGTGTGGCCCCCAAAGAAAGAAGAAAGAAAACCATAAAGCTGACTGATTCTTTTTCTCCCTCGGGGCAAGTTCTGATGAGGAGTCTCTGAGAGTGCCCAGGCCCTCCCACACTGGAGCCAAGAAACACAGATCTCTCTTCCTCCAGGTGAAGAAAACAAACACAAAAAAACATGGAAATGTTCAGTTCCCAACAAGCCCATGCAGGGTCCACCTCCACAGCCCACATGCAAAGTTCACTTCAGCCCACATGTGCCGTCCAGGACAACGGCTGTTAAGTACAGAAGTGCAGGAAGTGAGGGTGTGCGGGAACTCCACAGGGCACTGGGACCCAGATGGTCCCCTTCCTTGGAGAGGATTCAAATTATAAAGTGTTGCAGGCCAGGTGGGATGGAAGGGGGTTTGGGAAGGAGAGACATCAAGGAGGCCCCAAGGCTGACTCCTGCCGCAGGCCAGACGCAAGCCTGGTGATGGTAGGTGCGGGCACTGGGGTCTGCAGCCAAGTGTGCACACCCCAGAAGACCCCACCCAGCTGTCTCCCTCGACAGGAGCAAGAAGCAGGAAGGCGGCCCAGAGGACCAGACTCCCCAGCTCTGCGCCCAGAGCATGCACAACGTGGCCGGGACAGCCACATGTTGGTGGACGTTTCCGTTTGCGACCGGACCTTCCTGATGGGAAGGAGGCCCTCCAAAGTGGTGTTCGACTCTGGCAAAGTGAAGATTTGCCAATTTTATGGGAGCCCGAAGCCCAGGTTCTGGGAGAGCAGCAGGAGTAAGGGCTGTGGAGGGGTCTGGCTTCTCGGCTCTGGCAAGGACGTGACCCCTTGACTGAAGGGATGTGTCCTTGTCCATGGGGCCTTTCACTCCGTAAGCATCACCTCTTGTGCTGGGAGCATGTGGGGATGGGGTTCCGGCAGCGTGTGCCCAGCCCCTGGTTCTCACGCGCGCCAGGTGAGCACCGCCCCTTCTTCCTCAGCTTCCTTCTTTTTGGCTTCTTTTATTGTGATTAATGAATTCATTTGGGGGGGGGGCTTTTGGGTTACAACCCCTCGTTGCTCAGGAGTGACTCCTGGCTCTGCACTCAGGGACCATATGGGATGCCGGAGATGGAACCTGGCTTGGCCACGTGCAAGGCAAACACCCTACCTGCTGTGCTGTAGCTCCGGCCCCACTCTCGGATATCTTAAATGGTAGGTATTCCCCGACTCTTTTGAAGCATACACGCATATATACATATGTACATGTCTGTGTATGTATACATGCTCATCTATAACCTTTGTGGGTCGTCAGTTTGGTTTGTTTGGTGCGGTGGGGACTATGCCCTGGCTCTGTGCTCAGGGATCACTCCTGGCGAGGGAGGAGCAGCCCAGGCCGTCAGCAGTCACTCGAGCCCGGGAAAGTGGGGCTGTGTGGTCAGAGGGCACTGGCTCGCCTTCTCACGGTCATCAAAGAGCCTTGAAATGCTGCGTATGTCAACACATGTGGCTTCTCTTCCTGTCCCGGCCCAGGCTCTGGGCGAGCTAACTGGGGCGTCCAGTCCCTGCCGGGCTCCTTGCTCCGCCGAGCAGTCTGGGAGTGGTCAGCTGTTCAGTGATCTCGCCAGGCCGCCCCATGTCCCCCAGATTCTGTGTGGTCACTCCGCGCAGCACCTCCCCAGGGGTCATACAGGGGTCATGCAGGGGTACACTTCCCCTCCTGTCCCATGCGAGAACCAGGGACCAATTACTCCTGGCAGTGCTCAGGGGACCAGATGGGATGCCGGGGATTGAACCTGGGTCTGGCGTGTGTAAGTCAAACGCCCTCCCCGCTGTGCTATCGCTCTGGCCCAGGATATAGTTTCTCTCAAGGCTGAGGCCGGGCCTACACGCCCTGGTCACCACCATCACCCACCTCATTCTGCAAGTTTGCATTGGTGTTCCTGGTGTCCTCCAGGGAGGCCAGGGTCTCTGTCTTCTCCTGGGACAGTTGCTGCATAAAATGCCTGGCATCTTCCGCTGTCTGCACAGCCTGGAGAGAGAAACCTCGTTGAGCCAGGCCGGGGGGGGGGGGCAGGGAGGGGTTGGCAACAGTGGCACAACACAGCGCGAAATGCCCCACAAACCACCCACACCTGCCACAGTGGCTCCGGCCCCGCTGGCCGCCGGTTCATCCTGCGGGGACTCACGTCTGAGCCGCTCAGCAGCAAGACTGACACCCAGAAACAGCCCAGGGCTCCCAAGAGCCTCCATTCCTCACACAGAATAAAAATGACATGAGCGGACAGCTAAGCAGGCCTGGGTGGAAAGCGTGGGGGCGGGGGGGAAGGAGAGGAGATGTGAGCAGTGAGCACAGGTGTGGGAATGGGAGAAAGGCAAACCCTGAGTGAGGTGGGAAGAGAGAACACCTGCCCGGCACCAGGCACCCTCGAGTCCAGGCTGCCCTGCACCGGGCACACTGCTGGTGGCACAGGGCACCCCCGAGACCCAAGTGAGCAGACTCAGGGCAACCGCTCAAAGTCCCCCCGGAAGACACTGCTTTGCTTTACAACTTAGTGCCTCTCTCATGCCTTCCCTTACGTCTTGAAGAGCCACAGTGCAATCTTCCGTGAGAACTCCCCCCGGAAATGAACATACTGTCCTTTCTCGGTTTTATTCACAGCTTATGCCTTGTCCTAGAGGTCAGCAGGCACGTGGTGACGAGCTGTCCCTGCGCCCGCAGCAAACAGCCCGTGACACACGGGTTCCGTGGGGATCCACCGCTCCTTGTGCCGACGAAGAGCAATCCTCTTAACCGCTAAAAGGGGGTGCCCGGGGCCAACGGGGGTCGGGCCTGCTCCACTTTACCGTAAAAGACTGCAGCGTCTTGAGCTCTCTGATCTTGAAGGTGAGCCTGATCTTGTCCTTCCTCAGTATGCGGTTCTCCTTCTGGGCCTCCAGGAGGTTGGCCGAGACGTGGTTGCTGGTCTGGGCCAGCCGACTGACCTCCTTCTGGAGGAGGAAGTAACTGCCGGCCAGCTGCTCCTTCTCCCGCAGGATCTCGGCCACCTTCTTGTCTGACCGCGCCTTCTCCTCCAGCAGGTCCAGGTGCTCGGCCTGCAGCCCCTGGGCACGCGCCCGCAGCTCCTCCGCCTCCTGCTCCAGCAGCCCCAGGCGGCCTCGCAGCTGGCTGGCCTCGTGGGCGGCCGCCTGGGTCTCCTTGGCGCGGGCCTCCCGCTCCTGCGCCAGGGCCTGCTGTGCTGCGAGCCTGTCCTCCGCCAGCCGCAGGCACTCCTCCTGCCGCTCGGCGTCAAGCGCCTCCTTGGCCTGCAGCACGCTGGCGTGTGTCTTCTCCAGGCTGCGGGCTGCGTCCCTGGCCTCCTGCAGCGCCGCCTCGAGGGCGCCCTGGCTGGCCGCCAGCCCCTGGAGCTCCTGCTGCAGCACCTCCAGCTCGGCCTTGTGCACGGTCTTGGTGGCCTCGTCCAGCTGCGTGCGCAGGCAGCTGGCCTCGGTGCCCAGCAGCTCCTTGGCCTGTAGCGCCGCCTCCAGGCTGGCGCCCAGCTTCTCCTGCTCCTGGCGCAGCAGGTCCTTCTCGAGCTGCAGCTCCTTGTTCCTCTGAGCCAGGCCGTCACGCTCCAGCTTCAGGGCCACACACAGGCTGTCGAGCTCCAACTGCTTCTCGAGGGCCGACTCTTTCTCGGCCGTGAGCTCCTCGATCTCTTGCACCAGCGACTTCTGATCCCAAGCCAGCTCATGATAGGAGCACTGCAGCTTCTGGATGATGTTGTCCTTGTCCTTGGCCAGGGATAGGTTCTCCAGAACCAGCTTCTTGACATGCTCCTCCAGCTGGCCCCTCTCCTCCAGGCCCTTCTTACACTCAGCCACCAGGCTGCTCTTGCTCATCTGCAGCTCCTCCACCAGGGCCTGCAGCCCCACCTTGGCGACCTGCAGGGCGTCGTTCTCCGCGCCCACCCTCTGGAGCTCCTCCTGCACCGCCCTGGCTTCTTCCAGCACTTTCTCTTTCTCCGCCTCGAGGGCTTCTCGGCCGAGCTGCTCCTCCTGCCAGAGCTTCTCTGCGGCCCGCCTGGCCTCGATGACCTTCTCCTTGTCGCAGCGTATGGCTTGGTTCAACAGCCAGAGTTTCCTCTGCTCTTCCCGCAGCGAAGAGTTTTTGGCCTCCGCTTCCTTCAACTTCAATAGCAATGACTCTCTCTCTGACTTCAGAGAGAGCTTCTCCTTCGCCAGCAATTGATTCTCTGACCTCAGGGCCCTGAGATCCTCCGACATCAGCTCAATTTCCTCTGATGTTATTAGGGAAGTTAATGACTACAGAAACAAAAGCGGGGAAGAACGGAAACAAGAATGAGATCAAGCAGGCACAAGCAAGCCAAGCACTTAATGTGGCCTAAACACCAGAAATGAAAATGGCAGAGTAGTCTTACCTGCACACGCGTGCATACGTGCATGCACACACAAACACACAAACACGTGCGCGCACACAAACGCACACACACGCACACACACATACACTCGCAGGATGGAGAGGCTCAAACACAGTTAACTTCACAGGGTCAACATATCTACCTGCCTATTTTGTGGATGGGGGCCCCACACCTGGTGGTGTTCGGGTCTCGCTCAGGGTTCTGTGCTCAGGGATCACTGCTGGCAGGGCCGGAGGACCATACGGGATGCTGGGGATCAACCCAGGTTGGCCAAGTACAAGGCAGCACTACCCATTCTACTATCAGCCATTTTATTTTTGAAATGCCGTCTGAAATTATTCCTGACAGCTCCCCGGAAGTTTTAAGTACAGTTGGATCTTGACATTGGGGCATAAGATTTTTCCCCCCACTTCAATTATTCCATTACAAAATCCATCACTCTGTCATAGAAGGGATGCATTAAAAAACTAGTTTCCAGTACAATTCAAAGAACTACAAAAAGTATTTTGTTGTTGAACTTTGTGCAGGAGGGGAAGGGAAAAGCAACCATTGCTTGCAAAACGATTTTCACAGGGACAAACAGAGGCAGGAAATGGACTTAGTCCCAAAAGTTTTACACTTTATAGAAAATCCAGACTAATCCACCAAGCTTTGGAGACTGAAGCCAACAGGTTTTGCTTGCCAAACACAGTAACAACAAGTCTCAAAATGGAGACATTAGTGGGCCCGCTCGAGCAAATCGATGAACAATGGGAGGGCAGTGTTTGCAGAAATTTGGGAGGGGCCCAGGGGCTCCAGGAGGAGTGGCCGCACACGGGCCAGAGTCTCCCTCACCTGCTCTCCCTGCCCGTCAGCAACGGGTTGTGCGTCTTCGTTTCTGAGTCTCAATGCACACCATAGTTTAACCGCCATGTACTTTCCAGAACTTTCTGCAGCAAGGGCTATCTTCTCTGTCCAGCTCAGCAGCCATGAGCCGCAGCAGGCTACTGGCGTGCGCTGGGCAGCTGACCGCTGACGGTCAGGTTACTGGAATGGGACTGACCTGAGCATGCACACGAGGCTGCTGGCCACAGAACTGGGCCGTGCAGGTGGTCCAGAGAGGAGACGTAGCCCTGGCTCTGGTGCGTGGTGGAAAGAGGCCGGGCACCAACACACACGCGGGCCATGGCCGCCGCTCAGCAGCCCTGGTTTCCTCTGATGTAAGCTCGGTTCCGTTTTCTTTCCACTGGCTTATAGATATGTATACACACACATATACATACAAGCACATATATGTATAGGCATACACATATATGTATAAACTATACATGGGACCAAGTGTGTAAAACTGAAAATGTATCAAAATATGTACATATGAATTAAAATACACTTATTATATGGATATAAAGATGTACACATATGTACATGTTATGTATGTACACACATATATGTGTGTGTACATTATTTTCCTTCTTGTTTTGGGGTTCACACCCGGCAGAGGTCACGGCTTCCTCCTGGGTGCTTGGGGGACCATGGGGGATGCTGGGGATCCCCCGGTGGGTCACGTGCACAGCAAGTGCCCTCTCACTGCACTAGTTCCAGCCGCTTTATTTCTCCCCACTGAGCTTCGAACCTTAACATTTCTTTGATACATGAAAAAATGCCTTTGAGCAGTCAAGTGAAAACACGAAGGCCTGAACTTACTGAGCAAGCTAAAAACAAAACAGACAACCCAAGCTGGGGTCCCTGGGCTTCTATGTGCTCTGCCGGGCGCCCCGGGAGCAACCCCCTTCTGGCTCTCACAGGCGCCGACGGACGGAGGAAGTGTCTGAGGCTGCAGGCCGAGGCCCCCAACAGAGCCCGACCCCGAGACGGCGGCCCTGCGCCCACACACCTTGGCCTTGTCGGCTTGCATCTTCAGCTCGGCCACCTCCCGCAGCAGGCTCCCGTTCTCCGCCTGCACTGCCTGCAGCTTCTCCTCCGCCTGCAGCAGCAGCTTCTGCAGGGCCTGCAGCGCCTCCTCGTGCTGCGCCTGGCTCTCCGTGGTGGACTTGGCGTGCTCGGCCTGCAGAGCCTGGGACTGGCTGCGGCTCACGTCCACCTTCTCCCCCTGCGGGGAGCCGGGGGCCACCATCAGCTGTGGGCCCCCTGCCTGCCCCCAGCACACACGCGCGCACACACACACACACACAACGCATACAATGCACACAAACACACAAACACACAAACATACCCGCACACACACGGCGACTCTGCTCACCAGCACATACACACACACAATGTGAGCCTCAGAGGCGATAGGGCCGAGCTCGCCTGAGGAGGCTTCGCTTTGCCCTCAGCAATGTAAAGATCAGCGTCCGACTCCCCTGGTACTCACCAAACTCCGAAGCTCTTTCTCCAAAGCCTCCTTCACTCGACTGACTTCGTTCAAGTTCTCCTGAAGACTACGAAGCGCTAGCTCCTTCCCCTGCAGCTCCTCGGCCAGGCTCTCGGCCTACCAGAGAGACAAGGATGGAGTGAATGGACCAAGGGGACGAACAGGAACAGGAAGGGGAAAACAAAACAGAAAGCACGTATGAGAAGCCCATGACCCAACACAACCCCGAAAAACAGAGGCGTGAGGTGAGTGCGATTGCCTGAAGTTCTCAAAGCCAAGGCCTTGGCGCCGTCAGTTCTGGTGATGACTGTCTAGTGGTTACTGAAAACGGCTCAAACAGAGGCGTTTTCTAGACCTACATTTGGAGTGGCCTGCTATAGAACAATATATATATTGTTCTATAGCACAGTGGGTAGGGCGTTCGCCTTACAAGCGGCCAACATGGCCGACCCGAGTTCGATTCCTCCGCCCCTCTCGGAGAGCCCGGCAAGCTACCGAGAGTATTCGATATGCCAGACACAGTAACAACAAAGTCTCCAATGGAGACGTTACTGGGCCCGCTCGAGCAAATCGACGATCAACGGGAGGGCCTTTACCTTTTACCTTACCTTTACATTTGGAGTGACCAGAAAATAAGAAAGCCTATGAGAAAGACTGACTTTCCAGGGGCGGGGAGACGGCACAAAGGGCTGGAGTACACACCAGGCCCGAGTTGGAACTGCAGCACCACTGGGCGAGCCTGAGATCGGTCCACAAGCTGAAAGACCCACTACTGCTGGGTGGGAGGACCCCAGAGCCGAGAGCATGGCTTGGCGAGGAAGAAGGACGTAAGCAAGGGAGGAGGGAGGCTAAGGATACGAAGGAGGGAGGGAGGAAACAGGGAAGAAAGGGAAAGGGAGGGAAGGGAGGGAAGAAAATGTTATCTTTTTTTTTTTTTTGGCCCGCTTGAGCTAATTGGTGAACAAAGGGAGGACAGTGACAATGACAGTGACCCTATGGGATGCTGGAGATCGAACTCACGTAGGCCGTGTGCAAGGCAAATGCCCTTCCCACTGTACTATCACTCTGGCCCCCAAGATTTACTTTCTTGTAGTTTCTTGTCTGTGACTTTAAAAGTTTGAGGGGTTTCAATATGAAATTTAAATTGAAGAACCTCTAATCCACTAGACAGCAGAACGTGACGTTTGTTACATCTTGATGCGAACAAGTGGTTCAACTATGCCCTGCTGTGTCCTAGGAATTGATTCTGTTTGTTTCTGGAATGTCAGCTAAGGAGTCCTGAGTCCTGAGAGGAACTCCCGGGGGTCTCTGGGTCCTTCTGTTATGTCTGTCAGTCCTGTCTACAAATCCCACAGCCCTTCCATCTTGGCCAACAGAGAAGTTTCTTCAACAAAGCGCACAGCGCCATGGGGGTCGGTGGGGGGCGGCTGGGAGGGTGCGTCCTGCCACCACAATCCTATAGGAGTTAAAGGGCATTTTTCCAAGGGGCTCCTGGGTGAGAACTGCAGCTTCCTCGGCTTGGCCCAGATCTCACTGTCTTGTCCTTCCCCAGGGTCAGGGCTACCATGAGAGTCCATGTCCGTGGCCAGCAGGAGGCCATGCTGGAAGGCGGACTTGGCCCAAGCACCCCTTAGAGGCTGAAAGGGATGAAATCTCTGCAGGGCTGGGCAGGGGCTTGTGCTGCAGGCAGGGAGGGGCCGGCAATGAGAAATACCAAGATGGGCCACGTCACCAGCCCTGAGGGAGCTCAGAGGCTCAGAGGCATTGAGCACCAGCTGGAAACTGAGGCGCCTCGGGGAGAGGTTGGCAAAGCCAGTCACACGAGCAGGTGGTCAGCAAGGTCAGGGAAAGAACCCTGCGGCCAGACTTGAGCCCAAGGGTCTGGGCGGACTCGGCGAGTACGCAGGGGGCCTAAGGGGGGGGGCAGAGGTTTGCTTTGGGGGCTCCTATCTTGTTTTCTCACTGGCCTTGTGAAGAGTTCTCAGTTTCAGAAAGACCCCAGACGGGCCCGATTAGCCGGGGCCAAGGCTTGCACGGCATCTGGGTGCTGGGGACCAATGACAGTCCCAGAATCGTGCCGACACGTTCTCAGTCCCATCAGAGGGAACCGCACGGGACGTGACCGGGAGACCTGTCAGCACCAAGCCGGAACACGGCGGCGAGCAGACAGACACACAGCATGCAGGGAGCGAGCGTGGAAGTGGGCGAGGGCACCCGGGTACCAACCTGCCACTCTCGGCCCGCTTTGCATTCTCTAACTCCTGAATCTGCTGCTCAGCCACCTGGAGCTGCTGCCTGAGCTTCTCCATTCCCAATTGACCTCGGAACTGGCCTTTCGGAGCCCATCGAGCTGCAAGAGCTTCTGCTGGGTGGCCTCCAGCTGTGCCGTGGCGTCGGCCAGGGCCTGGGCTTGCTGCCTACACATGGCCCGCAACCCCTCCAGGTGCGTTACCTTCGTCTCCGCCTCCTGCAGCTTGTTCAGGGCGTCCTCCATCTCCACCAGGTGCTGGTCCTCGGTCTGGTCGAGCTTGGCCCGCGCGGCCTCCAGGCTGTTCTTCTGCTCCTGGGCTGTCCTGACCAGCCGCGACCTGAGCGTCTGCAGCTCAAAGGCGTGCGCTGCACGCTCAGCCACCTGCTGGGCCTTCGAGTTCTCTACCTCCTGCTGGTACTCGAACTGCAGCCTCTCCATCTGCATCTTGAGCTCGGCCAGCTCGGCCGCCTCGGCGCCCACGCCCCGGCTCACGGACGCCTTCGGCTCGCCCATGGCCTGTTGGTGCGGGGCGATGGCCGTCTCCAGCTTGGACTTCCACGGGGCGATCACGTCTGTGTTCTCCTCGTTGGCATGGTCCAGCTTAGTTCTCAGCCCCTCGTTCTCCTTGGCGAGCTTCTCGGAGGCCGCCTGCAGGGCCTTCACCTCCTTCTGGTGGGAAAACAAAATTTCCATGAACTTAAAACAGGAAGGAAAAGAAGCAGAAATAGAAATTATTCTTTTGCAAACTGACTGTTTGCTTTTTCTTGTTTTAAGGAATACCTTCCAATAAACTGGGGTTCTAAAGGATTTGATTTGTGCTGCTCGACTGAAAATCAAAGCTGAGGCAAAGGCGTAGACCCAACTGTCAGAACGAGAGGAAAACGCTCATCAACAGCAGCCTCCGGCCCCAAGGAGCAGAGGTGCCTCCGCCGGGCCCTGCCAGGTGCATGACCCCTGGTATCCCTGTCTGATTCGGAGTCTCCAGCAGAAGTGGTCCCGGCGGGGTCGGCCAGGCCACCCCGCATCCTTGCCTGCACCCTGCAAGCCTCTGGGACCTGCCCGGGCTTTACCTCCAGGTCGCCCTTGGTGATGGACTCCTCTTCGACTCGGAACTGGAGGTCCTCCACTTTCCTGTGGGGGAGAGGGAGAGTTGTGAGGGGCGTCACTGCTGCCCCCCTTGAGGGCCACCATCCTGTAGATGCACGCCTGACCCAGCCCCCGCCTCCACACACAGGAGGGCTGAGAGAGTCAGCGAGGGCCAGAGCGAGAGTACAGCGGGCAGGGCATTTGTCTTGGCACGTGGCCGTCCCGGGTTCAATTCCCAGCATCCCATTATGGTCCGCTGGGCAATGCCAGGAGTAATTCCTGAGTGCCGAGGCAGGGAGCATCGCTGGATTGACCCAAAAAGAAAAAAAACAAAGTCAGCGAGTCCCCTCGGCTGTGAGCACTGGGTGGTACCCGCAGGCTACAGGAGGAAGCTCTGTCGAGCCAACGCCAGGCGCAGTGTCATATCAGCCTTTTCTGCCTCGCAGCTAACAGAGGTGGTTAGAGACTGACCAGGTGCGCGTGCCAGTCCCTCCCAGCCAGCGCCTGTCCCCGCATCGGGACAACAACTGAGCCCCTGGGGGAGAAGCAGCAAATGACTCGGGGCCAGGGCGGGGGGGCAGGAGGGGCTCCCAGGGGACGTGGCGAGTTCGGCATGTGGAGCTGAGGGGCTGAGCCGGGCACTGGCAGTGCCCCTGGGCACCACACTGCCGGGAGCCCATCTGAGAAGACCGTCTTGGCCGGCACCCCGTGTCCGTCTGTCTGCAGCCTGGCCTGAGCCCTGCCTGTCTGCTGCCGTGCCCCATGGGTGCTGCGGGTTTCCTCCCGCCCAGGATTAACCCCAGGGACTCCCACAGGGCCCCACTGGGATACGACAGTTCCCGGCCACCCAGCACAGGTCTCCTGAACACCAGGCCACGTGGACACAGCAGGGAGGGCCGGGGGTGGCTGGGCTCCAGTGAGCTCCCCCCATCCCCCCCAATGAGGCCACTCTCAGGACTGGGCACCCGCTAGTTTGTGGTTCTCACAGCCCTGGAAGGCCAGGAGCACCCCACCCGAGGCAGCCCCCCAGCTCCTGGCACGGCCTCACCTCTTCTCCTCCTCCAGCTGGTTCAGCAGCTCCACCTTCTCCCAGTCGGTCGCTTCCAGCATGGCCCGCAGCTCGTCCATCTTGGCCTCCAGCTCCAGGACGTGCTGTGGAGGCAACTGCGCGTGAGTGTCCTCGCCCGCCCCCGACAGCCCTCTGTGGGCTGGCACCGCCACCTGCCACCGCGGCATGCTGAACACGTCTCCCACCTAAGCTGCAGCGTTTCTGGAAGGCCGGGGGGGAACCACACCACGAAAGCACCAGCGGGGATAACTCGGCGCTCCCTGAACCCCCACGGGGTGAGCAGAAGGTGCATGCGATCAAACCACGCGCCGGATGCCACCGCAACGACGGCAGACGGGGACCCACGGCCTCTCCCTGCACCGCCTGCACCAAGGTCGCGCCCAGCATTTGCCGCAAGCGTCTCTTGGCCCCGGCACTGCCGTCTGCACAGACGTCACCTGGTCGTGCCCGTCCCAGCCAGGGCCAGCTCCTGCTCTATCTCCCCCACATGGCTCGTGGCCTTGGCCACCTCCACCCGCTCCAGGTCTCGCTCGGCCAGCAGCTGCTCAATGTGCTGCTGCTTCTCCTTCAGCGCCTCCTGGAGGGCGGTTGTGCTGGAGATCTTGCAGGCATAGCGAGAGGAGGTTTCTGGCAACTGCAAAGGAAAAAGAGACGTGAAGGGGGTGGGGGTGGCGGACGCGGGCATGCACACGGCTATCCTCAGCAAAGCAGATGGAGCAGCGCTGCATCCGTGCATATGGGCCAGCGACTCTCAGCAGAAGCGTCTTGAAACCTTCCCGAAGGTCCTTGGACGGGACCTGGGCTCCACTGACCTCGGGCCTCGTGGGAATCCAGAGACTCTTCTGCAGAGCCGGAGGCAGCCCCCTCCACAGCCCGCTCTGGCCTGAGCTTCCTTAAGGCTGAGCCCTTGGCATGAGCTTGAGGCCGGGTCCAGCATCTTCAGCCTTGCAGGTCCGTCAGGGTCTCACAGGCAGCCTGGCCCTTCTCTCTTCCTCTTCCTTTCAGCTCACCTCGCTCTCCCCAGCACCCGCCCCAGGCCTGAATAGCAGTAACCAGAGACTCTTGTCTCTGGGAATGGCCCCGTGCCCCTGAGGGTCACTGGGTGTGACCCCATAAAAGACCCCTGTGCCATCTGCCTTCGAAAGGGGGGATGAGAGGCTAGAATGGTAAAGTTGCGGGGAAGGCGCTGGCCTTGCACGCCGCTGCCCGAACTGGATCCCAGGTACCCACCCCATAGGGTCCCGAGCCCACCAGGAGTGACTCCTGAGTGCAGAGCCCGGAGGAAGTCCTGAGCATTGCTGGGGTGTGGGCCAAAATCCAGGAAAAAAAGGAACAAGTGGTGGGTGAGCATGTGTGAGGGCTCACGCCCAGCGAGCAGGACAGCAAGGGCAGCTCAGGGGAAGACCAAGCACAAAGGGAAGGAGAGAAGAGGCAAAGACAGTGAGGAGGGGAGGGGAGTGGGCTGGAGGGCCGCGGGGACCGGGGGTCCTGTCCGTTCTGTCCTGGGCTCGTGGTCACTCATGGTCGCTCTGCAGACCAGTTTCCTTGCGGCACAATGGCCCCTGCAGGCGGGGACACAGCGGGACCTGGTCTTCATTCTTCAGGCACACGGTGGCGGGCGCTGGGGCGGGGGTGGCCGAGGACGTCCGCTCCTTCTGCTCGGCCACGCCTGACCCATCGCCCTGCTCTTGCCGCTTCCCTGCATCATCTGAGCTGCTGCCAATTGCCTGCTGACTGACGGGCCCAGCAGGGCCCAGGCTGTCCACTGCTGCTTTGCCTGCTGCGAACTCTCGAGCTACCTGGTTCTGTCCGGGGAGCGGGTCATCCTTGCCTCTGCGTAAGGATCTGGCCGTGACTCCCCAATACACTTAAAGTATATTGGTCAGATTAAATGCTCTCCCCAGGGCCAAAGAGATTTCTTTTTTGGGGGGTGGAAGGTGCTTTCAGAGGTTCAAGATCCAGCACTGTCAGGAGTGACCCCAAGAGCAGAGAGCCAGGAATAAGCCCTGAGCACCCCTGAGTGTGGCCCCAAAACCAAATAATAAATAAATAAAATTTCTAGGAGCACACGAGCTCTCCGGCCCAGCCATGTGCAGTGCTGCCGGGAACTGCAGTCAACTCTGATTTCAAGGGGTGGCTGGGAAGAGCTTGACAGCCTTGGGGGTCTCCACCAAGACCTGGGCTCAAACCCCCTCCACCGGGAGCAGCCCCCAAGCACCACGCCTGGAGTCCCTGAGCACTGCCAGGTGAGCCCCAAAACCAAAGAGCAAAAATAAACTAGGAAAGGTGGGCGGCGGTGTTCCCCGAGCCTCCTGGCCTGAGCGGGTGGGGCCGGCTGGACGCACGCGCTTCCTGGGCCCGAGACAGCTCCCTGAGGAAACGAGCACGGGAGCGAACGGCTTCTTTCAGCCAACCGTGGAGACCAGACTGCGAGGTTCAGGCGCCGGAGCAGGGAGAAAGCAGCACCCCTGGTATGGGGGGAGGCGGTGCTGAGGGGCTGGGCAAGGTCGGGGCCACGAGCTGAACTCAGGATGTTGATGCCAAAGCCTCTGCCCTGCGCATGGTGTGTGAGGCCCCAGGCTCCATGCCAGCAAGGCCGGACCCTCTGTGGGAGCCTGGTACCTCAGAAGAGCAACTCAGCCAACACGCGAACCGGGAGGCTCCCCCAGGGCACGCACGGACCTGTGTGCATGTATGTATGCGTGCACGTACGTTCCTGTGGGCATGTCTACACACAGCTGTGTGCGTGCGCGCGTTGTGTCTATGCAGTACGTGCCTGTGTGTATACACCCATCAGCCTGTGTATATACGGTATGCACTACGTGTACATGTATGAGTGCCTGTGTGTGTGTGAACGCTTGTGTGTGCACGTATGGAATTACGTTGTGGAGGTATACTTCCATGAAGCCACACAGACTCATTCTATATTCCTGTCATATGTGCTAACGGTGATGTGCAGTGTAGGAGTGAGCTCCACCCTGCGTAAAGATATGCAAGGCAGGGGCCAAAGAGCTGGAGAGCGAAGCCCCAGCGCTGCCCAGGCTCAATCCCGGAGGCCCGCCAGGAATAATCCCGAGCACAGAGGCGGGAGAAAGCCCTGGGCTCTGCCAGGTGTGACCCCAGAACAGAACAAAACAAGACAGCGGGGGGAGGCTGGAGATACGGCTCAGGCGTGGGGCTCTTGCTCGGAGGTGGGAGGCCCGGCTCAACCCCAGCACTGCAAACGGCCCCTTCAAGCACTGCAGGGTGTGGCCCACAGTCAAGCAGAGAAACAAAACCAAATTCCACAAATGGGCTGGCTCGCGAGGGAAGGAGAGGGGCTTCTGAGTCTGCTCCCCTCCTAAATGGCGAGGCGAGGGGAAGGAGGAGTCGGAAGTGAGGATGGAGGCAGGGCAGGGAAACCTGGTGGTGGTCGAGCAAGACAGGACTGGCCCCAGGCCTGTGCCCACGGCGCGCGGCCTCCTGGCTCCCGTTTCCGTGTCACCTGTTTTGTATCTTCCGTTGCACACACACTCACTCCCTCCTCTTCCGCATCGAGGGTCAATGCAGGGAGCAGAGGGGGCGGCAGGAAGCGCAGCCCCCAGCAAAGCCAGCCCCCCGGGACACGTCTCCATCGTGGGCCCGTTTCCCTGTGGACAATATCTCAGGACACCCTTGCACAGTCGGACACACTTTAGTGTTTAGGACTCAGAGAGACGTGAGGGGAGAAGCCACGAGGCCCCAGCTTTGACTTGCGGCCCCGCAATGGACAGAAGTCGAGGCCCCTCTGTGTCGACAGGGGTGCAGAGGGACAGGAGGGAGCAGGGAGGGACGGAGAGAGCAAACAAGCAACGCCAAGTGCCAAGCGTTCCCCAGAGTCCCTGGGTCCCGCTCTGACCCTCCGACGCCCCCTTCAGCTTCCCCACTTCATCGCTACGGCAGCCTGGGGCCGGAGACGAGCCCTGAGCACCGGAGGAAAGGCCCATCCCTGCTCCTGTCACCGGTGGTGGCTGGGAAGCCACTCGCCTGCCCCCCGGAGCTGCCCAGCCCACCCGGTCCTGTTCCGCCTCTCGCCCCTGGGGCCTGGGAGTCTGTGGGGGCCTGAGTATCGCACAGGGCGGGGGAGGGGGCTGCTTACTAGTTCCGTGTGGCTGGGCCTGCTGCTCACGGATGAGGCCACGGAGCTCACGGAGCTGAGCGAGGAGGCCGACGGGCGGCGCTTCAGGCTGGCGGGGGTGGTGGCCATCACACGCCTCGCGGGGGCCGCCTTGGCCTTGGCCGGCGTCGTGGAGGGGAAGCCGATCTTGGTGACTTTGTGAATGGGAGCAAACAAGCCGTACTTGGGCTGACACTGGAAGTACCTGCGGACAACGAGGATGGGGGGACAAAAGACACCTTTGGCAAGAGAGACAGGCGCCGACCGCGGAGTCCACTGAGTCCCACAGTCTCACACCCCCACAAACTAACACGCTCCCACAGCCCCACACTCCCACACAGTCACACCCCAACCAACTCTCCCACACTCTCACACTCCCACTCACCCCAACAAACACACTCACACCCCAACCAAGACTCCCACATTTCCACAGCCCCACACTCACATACACTCACTCCCCAACAAACACACACACTCACACACCCCAACCAACACTCCCACACACTCACGCCAACCAACACACACTCACACTCACACCCCAACCAAGACTCCCACATTTCCACAGCCCCACACTCACACACACTCACACCCCAACAAACACTCCCACACTCTCACACTCCCACTCACCCCAACAAACACACTCACACCCCAACCAACACTCCCACATTTCCACAGCCCCACACTCACATACACTCACTCCCCAACAAACACTCCCAGACTCACCCGAAGAAACACACACACTCACATCGCAACCAACACTCCCACACTCTCACACTTCCACCAAAACAAACACTCACATTCACACCCAAACCAACACTCCCACACTCCCACAAACTCAAACCCCAACACACACACACACTCACACCCCAACAAACACTCCCACATGCTCACAGCCGCCCCACACTCGCACACACTCACTCCCCTAGAAACACCCATTCACACACAACCAACACTCCCACACACTCACACCCCAACCAACACACACTCACACCCCAACAAACACTCCCAGACTCACCCCAAGAAACACACACACTGACATCGCAAACAATACTCCCACACTCTCACACTTCCACCCCAACAAATACACACACTCACACCCCAACAAACACTCCCACATTTCCAGAGCCCCACACTCACACACACTCACTCCCCAACAAACACTCATACCCTCCCACAGCCCCACACTCACACATACTCAAACCCCAACTAACACACACTTACACCCCAACCAACACTCCCAAACACTCTCACCCCAATAAACACTTCCACACTCACCCCAAGAAACACACACACTCACACCCCAACCAACACTCCCACACTCTCACACTCCCACCCCAACATACACACACTCAGAGCACAACAAACACACCCACATTTCCACAGCCCCAAACTCACACACACTCACTCCCCAACAAGCACTCATACCCTCCCACAGCCCCACACTCACACACTCACACCCCAACTAACACACACACTCACACCCCAACCGATATTCCCGCACTCCTACACACTCACACCCCAACCAACACTCCCACAGCCCCACACTCACACACTCACATCCCAACTAACACACACACTCACACCCCAACCGATATTCCCACACTCCTACACACTCACACACCAACCAACACTCCCACAGCCCCACACTCACACACTCACACCCCAACTAACATACACACTCACACCCCAACCGATATTCCCACGCTCCCACACACTCACACCCCAACCAACACTCCCACACTCCCAACGTCCCACACTCACACTCACACTCACACCCCAAAAAAAAACACACTTACACTCAAACCCCAACAAACACTCCCACACTCCCACAGCCCCAGTCACACACACGCACACCCAACCAACACTTGCACGCTCTCAAACCAACAATGACACGCTCTCATTCCCTCACAAACATGCTCACACCCCCACCAACACTCACATGCTCATGCCCTCACCAACATTCACAGCCCCACACTCACACGCTCACATACACACACCCTCATACATACATATCCACACTCCGAAGCACACACATTCATACATTCACACACACACTCCCTCGCACGCCTCCCACCCCCACCGCGCAAACCAAGGGCGATTCCAAGCAGCCTCCCCGGCATCTGAAGGGCGACAGCAGGCCCGGGGGTTCCTGCGGGCAAGCACAGCTGCATGTGGGAGCCCCAGGCTGTCCCCACATCCCTGCAGGGTCCCCGAGTGCCACCGGAAGTGGCCCCGCCTAAGAACCAAGTGAAGTGGCCTGCAGTCTCCTCAGCGCCTCCCGGGCACCGTGCATTGCCCCAGGCTGTCTGGGGGGGGGGGGGCAGGAGGACCCACCTCGTTCCGGCCACGGCGCCATCGTTCTTGCCCAGCGGCTTGTCCAGCTCCACGCCGCACCAATCCCCCTTGGCGAAGTCCGTCTCCCCGAGGAAGCGCACCACACCGGCCTCCACGCCTCCCACCTGCCAGAGGGACGCGGGTCAGGCACTCTGGACTGCGCAAAGCGCCCCCACCCCACGAAGGAACATTCTGGCTTCAGAGTAGGGATTTCCGGAAGAAACCCCAAAGGTCAAGGTGCCATTTCCCCCTGCAACCCCTACAGGGTGAGCAGACGCTGCTGCTCAGTGTCCATGCAAGGCAGCGGCGTTCACACCCACTCGCTTACACCGGTGGCCTGGCTGACCACACCCCTGGGAATCTCTGACCCAGGCCAGCCACCTGGTGTGGCGAGGGGGTCGCTGCCCCGTGGGTGTGGGAGCAGAGCCGTGGCAACCCCACCGCTGGAGAACAATTAAGCCAGAAACCAGCTAGAGGAAAATGACTGTTCTCATATCTTAGCGGAGTTCGATTTTCCAGTTCTCCTTCACTATGCCTTGGCTTGATGCTTGGCCCCCGGGACGCAGAGCAAAACAGAATCACAGCGCTGGACACTGACGGGAATGCTGACAAAAAGGGCCAGAGCACCGGGGGAAGGGCACTGGCTTTGTGTGTGGCCACCCTGGGTTCAATCTTCAGCACCCAAGATGGTCCCCCTAGCCCGCCAAGACTGATTCCTGAGTGCAAAGCCTGAGTGACCCATAAGCACTGCCAGGAGTGGCCCCAAAACCAAAAAGTCAAAACAGAAAGGGGGGGGGGAGAGAGAGAGAGAGAGAGAGAGAGAGAGAGAGAGAGAGAGAGAGAGAGAGAGACCTCAACTAATAATGCCTGAGAGCGCGGTTTTCTTTTTTCGGGTCTGGGGCAGGACTGGGTTCACGTGCTCGGGGGTCACTCGCAGCACGAGGGGTAGCAGCGTCACCCAGGACTGTCTCTGCAAGTCCTGAAGTGCCATGTGCAAAGGCCCTGGCACAGCCTCCGTGGCCAGGCGTGGGCCCTGGGCACTGTGAGTGTGACAAGGAATAAAAGAACAAGAGACAGGTGGCTGGGGTGGCGGCCCTGGGCTGAGAAGAGGCTGCAAAGTTCATCGGCGAAGAATTTGGCACAGAACATGCCGTCCCTGACCCGGAAACAGCCTCCTGGAACAGCACAGCTAGAAGCCAGTCACGTCTCTCAAGACCCTGACTTCATATCCTGGAAATATCATCTGCCCAAAACTGCCGCAAGCCTGTCTCCAGAACATTCTGTCAGAGCTCAGCTGGAGAGAAGGGAAGTGATCTCCCAAGGTCAGGAGAACCACCGCACATCAGCCCGGAGAAGCTCTTCACGGTTGGGCTCTGAGACGCCACAGGACGGACAGAGTGACCTCCCGCTCTGAGACACCATAAGACTGACTGTCCCACTCTGCGACCCCTGCCTACTTGCGAGCACAGACGGGACTTGAGGTCAGAGCTGGGCATTTCCAGTGAGCCCACTGAGGGTCCCTGAGTCTCCAGAGAGAACCAAAGTAGCACAAGCATGGGGGCAGTCTGTCCACTGCCAGTGACAGGGAGTGCCAGGGGCAGGGGACCGCCTTCCACAGGCCTAAGGCTGGAACAGCCGTCTCAGAGCCTCCGAAGGGCTCCTCCGAGGTCAGTCACGTAAACATCGGGGCCAGCTGGCGCAGAACCTGGACTTCCTGTGCGCAGGGAAGAATGGGGCAAAGGGCAGGAGGCCCTTTGGAGAGCCGGGAGGGCGCCAGCCCTGCACGGGAGCTTCGCCTCGGTGCCCCGAGGCCAGCCCCCACTCGCCACGGCCTCCTGACCACGGCTGCGTTAGGCCGTGGAGCGCCAAGCAAACCTTCCTTGAATTAGGAAAAAGACCAAAGAAAGTGTTTGGGTTTTCTTTTTTCCCCCTTCTTCTTTCAGAAAACAGCCATTATGCTGGTTGTGGTCCCCCAAAAAAACCCTCAAAAACTTCATTTTGAAAGGCGTGCTCGAGCTGAGGTATGGAGCGATGGAACAGCACAGCGGGCAGGGCGTTGGCCTTGCACACACCTGCCCGGATGTGGTCCCTGAGCACAGGGCCAGGACTCAGCCCTGAGCACCACCACCAATAAATGAATAACTGATCAGAGTTATTCACCGCAGAGCCAGTGGCAGTGTCCCCGCTCCCTTGTTCCAACGACACTGGTGTCCCTATGTCCGGGTGTGGACGGTTGTGAATGCAAGTTAAAAAAAAAAAGTCTTTTTTCTTCTTTGGGTCTTTGGGTCACACCTGGCGATGCTGAGGGGTGAGTCGTGGCTCTGCATTCAGGAATCATTCCTGCGATGCTTAGGGGACCCTATGGGATACCGGGGAACCCAGTTTGCTGAGTGCAAGGCAAACGCCCTCTCTGCTGTACTACTGCTCCAGCCCCCCAAACAGTCTTTAAACCGTGAGTCTCCTCCAGCTCCAATTCCCTCCCCGTGTTACTCTTTGGCCATCCCTGAACCCTGACCGTGACCCTCCAGGACCCTCCGAGGGCCACCCTGCGCCTGCACAGCTCTCCTCTCCGGCCTCCACAGCTCTGACACCGGCCTGGCGATGGCCATCCCTGTGGTCCCCGGGAAGCCACTGGCTCCGGGCCAGCCCCCAGTCTGTCTGGTCAGAGCCGCCCGCCTCAGACGTCCCCGAGGTGACTTTTCCCGGCCGCTTCCCACGGGTTCTGAAAGCGTTATTGAGTGCTTCTGCTGGGGAGAACAGTTGTCTACAGCCAAGCGCCTCTGCTTAGGGGAGCTGTGCAGAGGAATGGGCTTGGGGTGGACTGAGGATGCCATGTGCAGGGACCTGGTGACCCCCACCAGAAACTCATCTCACAAAGGGTGCCCCCTCGCCCCCACCGAAGGCCTTCCAGGAGCTGCTCAGAGAAACCCAAGAGCAGGTGCTGAGTCTGAAGATCGAGCAACCAAGACAGCAAAACATACTCCTGAGAATGTTCCGGAGACGGGTCCCTACCCGTGGCCTACCCAGGGTCCATCCCCGACACCCCAGATGGTCCCCTGAGCCCTACCAGATCCCTGAGTTCAGCACCAGGAGGAAGCCCTGAGCATGGCCAGGTGTGGCCCAAACACCAAACCACACACGTCTGGAGAGACGGCTCAGGGCTTGCGCACGGAATGGCCTGGAGCGGCTCGGGGTGAGCCCTGTGACGCCCCAAACACAAACATCACAAACCAGAGCAATGGAACCGATTTCCAACTTTGTTCGTTGGTTTGTTTTTTGAGTCACAGTCAGAGTGCTCAGGGCTTACTTCTGGCTTGGTGCTCAGGGATCACTCCGGGATGTGCTTGGGGGACTGTACATGGGACCAAGACTTAAACCCCGGGTCAGAGGCATCCAAAGCACACGGCCTCCCCACGGCATGACCCCTCCACCCTGTTTTGGCTAAACTGGTAAAACTGGCAGCATCCCCGCACGCATCCATCACGCTGGAAACTGCAGGACCAGGTGTCCTGGCTGCTCGTGCTTCCACCCAAACCGCGAGTCTGGGAAAGCTGATGGACCAGACAGGCGAATGGACACCCACCCGCGACCGCTGCCCTCGGCACTCACCAGCACCCGGTCCCCGAGCTTCAGCTCCTGCTCCCCGTTCTTGAGGGAGCCAGCCTCCGAGAGGTTGGAGATGGACTCGCTGGCCGTCCTGGTCAGGTTGCTGATGTGAGGGGTGGCCGGTGCCTCCTTCGCGGAGGGCTGGGGTGCCTTCGGGGCGGCCGCAGGGGCCGGGGCGGCTGACAGGGGCGGTGTGGCCTGGGCAGCAGGCGCTGGCTGCAGGCCGTTGGTCTCATCGTCGGCCTGCCAGCTCCTGCTCAGCTTGGACGGCCGGATGAAGATGCCCTTCAGCGGCTCGCACTGGAAGTAGCGCACACCCGCCACCGAGCCGTCGTTCTTGCCGATGGGCTCGTCCAAGACGATCCCGGCCCACTGACCAGGGGCAAACTGGGTCTCCCCGAGGAACTGGATGAATCCAGGCTTGTTCCCCTTCACCCAGACTCGTTCCCCGACCTGGAAGTCGTCCACAAACTCCTCCTGCGTCTCCGAGGAGGGGGCGCTGGGGGTTTTCTCCCCAGGCACGGACTTCTCAACGGGAGCAGCCGCTGGAACAGCAGAAAGGGTCAGAAGGGTCAGAAGGGTCAGGAAGGGCCTGTCCAGGTCCAGTTAAAGTGTGGTTGGGGGTGGCCACACCCAGCAGTGCTTGGGACTACTCCCAGCCAATGCCGGGGGCTGCTTGTGGTGAAGCCTGGCCGGGCCCGCCGTGAAGGGGACGTGCCTACCTACTGCAGCATCCCAGGCCACAGTCATATTTGGGCAGCTGAGGGGAAATCTTTGGACACACCCCGTGATGCTACGGACCAAGCCAGGCGAAAGCTCCAACCCAGTGTCTTATTTCTGCTGTGTCCACTGGCCCATCTTCTTTTTCTTTTAGGGGGGGAGCACTCCAGCCAGTCCGCAGGGCCTATTTCTGACTCTGCGCTCAGGGTCACTCATGTGAGGTTGAGGCTGGAGAGTCCCATGGGGTGCCGGTTGCCCTCCCCACTGTACTGTGGCTACGGCCGGCAATGAGGCCCTTTAGTCCAGGTGAGTCCACCTCCCTCAGCCTGTCCCCAAGCCCGGGCGAGGGGGCTAGCAGTTAGGAGGGAGCGTGTTGGTCGCCTCAGCTGTCACCAGTTGCCGTGACACGAAAGTCACAGAACGTGAGACTCGTGTGTGAGAGCTGTCCCCAGAGCCATGAACGTGCCTACAGCTCAGGGAGCCCTTCCCGGGCGAGGACTCGGGAGGGGGTTCCCGGGTGGAAATGAGTCTCCCCTGGCCCGGGCTGAGCGCACTTACCGGCCGAGGGCGCCTTCAGGGCCCAGCTCCCATGCTTGAGGATCTTGGTGGGGGCCTTCAGCCCGCTGGGCCTCAGCAGACTCATGGTCAGGTGGTCAGACGCTGCCGCGGCCACTACCGGGCCCTGACTGTCGAGCCCACTGTGGGGCCTTCTGAGGCGCACTCGTTCTCAGGGATAAATCTCTGAAGAGCAGAGGAGAGAGTCTGTCTCACGGGAGCGACCACAGCAGCTTCCGGAGCCCAGAGAGCTGCCAGTCTGAGACTCGCCACCCCGAGTGCGACCCCCAGCCTCCCGCACAGCCCCCTGAGCCCACCAAGTGTCATTCCTGCACAAAAACTCAATCCCAAACAGACAAACAAACAACAGCAGATTCAGGGCCAGAGGGCAGAGGGGACAGGTACTTGCCCTGCGGGCAGCTGACCCTCACGCCCTCCCTGGCATCACACCCACCCCCAAACACATTCAGGAGCCAGAAATCGTCCCTGTGCACTGTGAGTGCCACTGACCACCTTCCCGTCCAGACACTGACTAGCCGGGAGGCGACTCAGCAGTGATGGCTGGTCTTGTGTGTGCATGTGTGCGTATGTATGTGTGTGAGAGGCCCGGGGTTACACACAGAAGCTAAGGCAAGCAACAGGCACACTTTTTTCTATGGGCTGAGAAGTGCCAGGGAAAAGGGCCCAGCAAGACTGCGCCAAAGGGGGGCTGGAGAGCGATAGCACAGTGGGTAGGGCGTTTGCCTTGCACGTGGCCGACCCAGGTTCGATTCCCAGCATCCCATATGGTCCCCTGAGCACTGCCAGGACTGATTCCTGAGTGCAGACCCAGGAGTAAATCCTGTGCATCACCAGGTGCGACCCAAAAAGAAAAAAAATTGCGCCAAAGGGGAGCGAAGGAGGTTTTGGCGTTTCCTTCGTTCCTTGTGACGGTGCCCAAGTTTGATAACCACAAGCCAGTATTAACTGCATTTCTTAACCCACAGAACTGAGGCAGACATGTGGATGGGGGAAGCATCGCCATGGCAATGGAACTCCGAGGAAGTCAACAATAGCTTCATGGCCACCAAAAGACCACCTGAGGGCACGGGACCCAAGGTCTGGTCAAAATTAACCCACATTAGGAGGCCCAGAGCAGGCTGGACCCCCCGAGGGAATAGGAACAAAGGCCAGGAAAGGAATTTCTAAGAGGACCTTGGACCACTCAACTCTACCCCCTTGGCAACCACCCTAGCAACGGACTCTAGGTAGCTAGAAACTCCCACCAGGGGCAGCCTGGGGAAAACCCGAGATTAGCCCCCTTGAACCAAGGGAGGGCGCTCATGTGTGCCCGAGCCCAGGGACTGCTCTTGCCTACGAGGTCGGTCATGTCACGGGCTTCTCCCCTCCTGAGGTGTGGACTTTCGGACCGAACGCAACCAGGCAACCTAACGTGTTCAGTGGCTTTCTGCGCCTCTGGAGAAGCCGCACTCTCTCTCGAGCGTGTTACTCCCTCCCTCATTTCCCCTTCCTAAAAGCCTCCAAATAAAATGTTCCTGCTTCATGCTCATCTCCTGAAATGATTTTCTGCGAGAAGGACAAAGGCCCGGGGGCCTGA
Source organism: Sorex fumeus (assembly GCF_029834395.1). NCBI lineage: Eukaryota > Metazoa > Chordata > Mammalia > Eulipotyphla > Soricidae > Sorex > Sorex fumeus. Next base: position 63,660,310 of record NW_026606179.1, read on the forward strand.
GGAGGTCGAGGATCGACTCCCTTTCCCTGAAAAGGGCAACCCCTCACTCCGGCCCGAGACCCCGGGAAGGCCTAGTGGGTGTCGTGTGGCTGGTAGGGCTCGTCGCGCTCATCAGTGCCAGCGCTCCAGCCAGTCCCGGGGGAGTGACATCTTCTCCTCTGCTTCTCATCAGCCCCCCATGAGGGCCCACTGACTTCAGAGTCATTCCGTATTTAATAGAAAAGTCCGCAGGGGGCAGAGAGGCAGGACAGTGGGGAGGGCACTTGCCTTCTATCCAGTTGTCCTGGGCTCGATCTCCGTCAGCACAGGGACGTTAGCCGGCCAGGGTGACCCCTGGGCACAGCCAGGTATGGCCACCCCACCCCACCCCACCCCCACCCCCCAAAAATATATATATATATATAACTACTAAAAAAACTTAAACGAACTACAGATTAAAAACTATCATACACTAAAGAACTGTTAGAGAAAAAAGCCACCCGCACGCGGGCAAAAAGCCCAGAGACTCAGATTCACCTGTGTCACACTGCACTCGCAGCTTAAAGAACTGAGCTCTGCCAAACAGGCTCGTGCCAGTCTCCTACAGAGACTGAAAATGGCACTTGGAGTCTAGAATGTTCCAAGGTAGAATGAGAATTCCGCAAGGAGGAGGGCATCATGGGCCCTTCTTAAAGGGGCAGGCGCCACCCTTCGTGATGCCAGGGTCCGGCTGAGGCTCCGGAGGGCTGCCCTGCAGATGCCAGCACTAGCTGGCCAATGTGCCTCTGGTCCCTGCGGGGCCCAGTTCTGGACTCCTGGGCCCTGAGAAAGTGGTTTCAGAAAACGTTTGACAAATGTTTGGCAGTTACAGATCTCCAACTGAGGTCATTCGGCGTCCCCCGAGTGTGACCTGGACCCAGTGACTGTGCCCAGGGCCCTCCTCAGGAGCTGGGCCATAAAATCTATGGGCGGGCGGGGGCGGGGGCGGAGGGGCAGAGCGACAGGGCAGAGGCCCTGAGCCCGACCCTGATAGCCCTGCTCTCTGTGACCCCAGTGCTGTGAGCAACACCTGCCGCACTGTGGCCAGGGCGTGGCCCAGCCCACTAAGGCCTGAGAGCTGTACAGAGGAGTCTGGCCTGGCCTGCTCGGATGGGAGCACAAGCTGAATGAGTGCGGGTCCCCTCGAGGATGAGTGAGCAGGAACGGGGGAGTGGTGGGGAGGTGGGGAGGGTGGAGTGACCTAACCTGGGGGCTCAGGTCGGGACACTTGGACGGGACACCTGGCCGTGCTCAGGGCCGACTCTGATCCAGTCATCGGGGCTCATGCTGGCAGGACCTGGCGGGGGGGGGGGGGGGTGACGTACAGGGTGGGGTGGGGTCAGCCGCAGGCAAGGCAGGCTCCTTGGCCCTGGGCTACCTTTCCGGTCAAGGATACCTATTTTCTTTCTTTCCTTTTGTTTTTTGGGACACCCGGCAGTGCTCAGGGTTACTCCTGGGTCTGCTCTCGGGAATCACTCCTGGCGGTGCTCAGGGGGACCTATGGGGTGAGCCATGCACCAGGCAAGCGCCAAGTCTTGATGCCAAGGTGCCCACGAAACACAGTGTGCAACAAGGGACTCTACAGAGAACGTCAGGGCCAGCAAACGCTACGAGGAAGTCAATCAATTCTGAAAAAAACACAAAAAGATGCAAAAGGAGGGGCTGAAGTGAGAGCACAGTGGGGAGGGGTTTGCCTTGCTCACGGCTGACCAAGATTCGATCACCAGTCCCGAGCACTGCCAGGAGTAATTCCTGAGCATCCCTGAGTGTGACCCAAAAAGCCAAAAAAAAGAAAAAAACAGCGCGAAAGAAAATGTGTTTGAGCCTCACTGTCTCCCTGAGACTTGAGCACTCAGTGCCGTGTGTGAGCCCAGTAGAGTCTCCGGCCTAAACATGCCCCGACCCCCTCACCCCCATGCTCCTGTGTTTGGACCGTGACCCTAAATCCTGTGATGGGACCACATGTGTCCATGACAAAGACGCTAGCAGGCTCACGCCCCAGAACGTCCCTGCTTCACACAGGCGTGGCACACGGGTCCTGGCCTGCTAGTGGCCGGCAGTGATTTGGCAGGAAGCAGAGGTGTGAGCCTGAACGTGGGTCAAGTACGTTCCTTCAGCCTGGAGGGGAGGAATGTCCGAGAGGGGGTTTTGAGCACTGCCTCACAAGCATGAGGTCCTGAGTCCAAGTCCCAGGGGTCACATGTGCACCTGGCACAAAGCCGGCACAAACCAGGCAGCTCTGCTGTCCCAGCACCACGCAGGAAGGGGGGTGACCCCAGGGGGAGGGCCACCGAGAGAGGAGGGGGACACCACAGAAAGGAGGAGGGAACACAGGGCAGGAGTTGAGGGCTGCAGGGCCGGGAGCACCGGGCAGAGAGCAGCCCTGGGGAGCAGGAGGCCAGGAGGGCGCACCTTGTCACTGGCCACTCGAGGCCGTGTGCAGACCCACGAGGCTGACAGGGCGCCAGCGACGGGGCAACCCCAGCAAGGATTTTTCTTTAAGTTTTGGGCCACGGGGCCAGAACTCTAGTACAGCGGGGAGGGCGTTTGCCTTGCACACAACTGACCTGGGTTCAATCCCGGCATCCCATAGGGACCCCAGAGCACCTCCAGGAGTAAGTCCTGAGTGCAGAGCCAGGAGTGACCCCGGAACATGTCCAGGTGTGACCCAAAATCAAAACAACAGCAGAGCAAGCGGAAGGGCCCGGAAGCTCTGAGCCACGGAAACGCCGAGGTTGGTTGGTGCCCACTCGCCTCCGCCCCCTGCCAGGCCAGGCCGGCCTGGGATCAAGGTGCCCGAGCGTCTCCAGACAGGATCTGCCTCAGCGGCTCGGTGCGTTATCTCAGCCTATCACCCAACTCGACTGGGATTGACTCTGGTTATCTCCTTGACTGGTTATCTTGGGCATCTCAGGGGCCAGCCGCCAATCTCCGTCCTCCCACCTGGCCAGGGCGGGATCAGGTGTCAGCAGCTGGGCCCTGAACACCCCACCTGCCCGTCCAAACGCAAAGCAATCACAAAGCCAGGCTCGCCCCCAACTCGTAGGACACGACCAAGCTAGGGGCCCCGGAGAGCACTGGGCCCGAGGAAGGGTCCCAGAGATCCCCAAATTTCCCTTGCTCGACGGCCCGGCCCAGCAATCTGCATCAACCACTGGGCCCGAGCTCTCTGCTTTCCTTCTGCTTGCTCAGCGAGACGCAGCACCTCACACCTGTGTTTGGAGGGGAGGAACACCAAACTTTTTTTTTTTGGCTTTTTGGGTCACACCTGGCGATGCACAAGGGTTATTCCTGGCTCTGCACTCACAGGGGTTACTCCTGGCTCTGCACTCAGGAGACCATATGGATGCTGGGACTCAAACCCGGGATGGCCACGTGAAAGACACACGCCCTACCCACTGTGTATCTCTCCAGCCCCGGAACTCCAAACTTTATATAGAAAACAACGTATTTCACAATGCCTTTTCAGCCATTCTGATTGTTGGGGGGTAAATTCTAAACAATCATGGTGCATCTTTTGTTGAAATAATGAATGCAATCAATGTAGAGGATAGTTAAGGAGAAATCATCTGCCTCACAGGCATTGGGTGGGTGGGAGCTGGGGTATATTGGGGTTCTTGGTGGTGAAAAATGAGCACTGGTGAAGGGTGAAGGGAAAGGTGTTTGATCATTGCATGACCGAGACTTAAATCTGAAAGCTTTGTAACTTTTCCCACGGTGATTCAATAAATAAATAGAAGAAGAAAAAATAAATAAATAAATAAAATTATGAAAAACAAAAAAAGTAAGGTGGAGTTCAAGCCCAATTCAATCAGCTAATCAGTGGCTGAATAAATAGCAGTACTCCTACATTAAAAAGAAACAAACAAACAAACAAACAAACGAAAAACACTGTACTTGTGAGGCGAGTGCATCAGCAGCCTGATGGCACCTTCAGACTCCAGATACCCCAAAATTGCTGCTGTGCCTTTGGCCAGACCCCAAAAACTTGGGCAAAGTTTACCAAGAAAGTAAACGGCCAAAAGTTAGGTATGTGGGAAACACACCCACAAGCCCCCTCCGGCTCAGCTATATCCTTGGAGGCATGGCCTCTCTGGTTCCTGATTGAACTGCTTAATGGCCATGATCCCAGAGACTCAGAAACACATCTCGAAACCCAGTGGCTTTTGGCAGAAAGGCGTCTGGTCCCTGCAGTGCTGGGCCCATGGGTTCATGCCTTGGCCTGTTCCCCCTGGCGGCCAGGTGGCCGCCATCCTCCAGAGGTCACTGGACAGTCAGGCTTGGGCCCTCAGTGACAAAACTTGTTGGGCCTCACAGGATGGGGGTGGAGCCAGTCCTGTCCTCCCCGTCCCAACGAGACCCCAAGTCATCGTCCATGAACAGCCTCTCTGACTCCTGATCAAGCTGCTTAATGACCAGGATGCCAGAGACTCAGGAGCAAATCTCGGAACCCAGCAGGTTTGGGCAGAAATCCCTCCAGATTGAAGTGTTCAAATTTGGAATTTCAAAATCACGTGGCCACTACTGCAGCCACACAACATCATAGGTTATTCATAACCAGCAATAGAAAACAAACTGTCTACTGTTGCCTTTTCAGCAGATCTGAGTGTTGGGGTAAAATCTCAAACAATAATTGTGGGTCTGGTGTCAAAATATCGAATGTGATCAAAGTCGAGAGAAAATAATTTGGAAATCATCTGCCCCACACGTAGGGGGAGGGTGTGGGATGGGGATATACTGGGGTTGTTGGTGGTGGAGAATGGGCACTGGTGAAGGTACGGTTGTTTCATTGTATGACCGAGATTTAGACCCGAAAGCTTTGTAACTGCTCTCATGGTGACTCAATAAATAAAATCATAAAAAATGAAAAAAAAGTAAGGTGGAGTTCATGCACAATTCAATCAGCTAATCAGTGGCTGGATAAATAGCAGTACTCCTAAATAAAAAAAAAGAGAGAGAGAGAAATCCAGAAAAACACAGCAAATCTGTACCCCAAGCGCACTCCTCCCCAAACGATCCATTTTCCCCCACCCGAGATAAAGCCGACATGCTATGGGTCACATCCTCCTGCCTCTGGCCCCCAAAACGCGACGCTCCCTCCTCCCACCCCGGGGACTGATGGCACAAACTCCATCTTTGTGTCACGCCGTACGTGAGACATTTGTCACTAGAACCTGATGACTCACTTCAGAACCTCAACAGAAGCCACAAAGATGGGGAGCACTGCTCGGGGAGCACCATACAGGGGCTGCTCAGACCTTCTCTGCCTCTGTCCCCCGCCTGCTCTGGGGACGATGCATAGACAAGTGGCCAGGGGTTGAGAACAGAGGAACCAAGCCTGGAGGAAGTGGGTGCTTGTGTTTTGTTTTCTCTGGAGGCCTCTAACTACGGCTCCTCTTAAGAGACAAAGAAGGCCGCAAATAGGCAAACACTCTGAACTCGGTTAGCACCCAACTCTGATTTAACGCCAAGATCTGCTCTAAACGAACCTTGAAAGGGTAAGCTAAATATCTCTCAGGGAAGCAAATAACCTTAGGGGATTATCTACTCTGGTACTAAAAATGGGGGGAAAAAAGTCTGTTTTGGATTTCTTGAAAATGTCAGCTGGACTCAAAGCTGGGGTTTCCGAAGGCAGTTCTATTTCATCCCGCAGCACAAATGCTTCCTCCCTGCTAGAGCTTTGGCTCACGTCTGTCCAGCGTCTTCTGGACAGGGAAACACCAGCCCTGGGAGGTGTGGCGTGATGGGACACTGGCACACAGGAAGCACCTCAATTTGGGTCATTTTCCCCCCTTAGGACTCCGAGGACCCCTTACCCCTCGGGCAGCGCCGCACGGCATTCTATCAGGAAGTTACATAAAAATCAGTCTTCCGTTCGAAACAAAATTTCAGGAGCTGTAGACACAGTTCAAGACTATATACAGCCTGAAGGCACAGGACATATGCAAACGGCATCTATTCACTGTCATCAGCGAGCCCCGTCACCCGTCTCATGCTGGCATTCAACTTCAAAATATCCAGATAGAGGAAATTTTTATGTGTCAGGGGGGGAAATCAGAGTTAGCAAGAGCTCGAAGAGAAGAGCAAGCCGGCAAACAGGACTAAGAGAAGGTGAGCGGAGGTGAGGCCGGTCTCTGGCCTAACCCGGGTCCCAGCCCCAGCTGCCCTGCAGAACCCACCAGGGGACACCCCACATGCCTCGGAAAACTCACGGACACCCCACATGCCATGGAATCCCTCCAACGCTCACAGCTGCTCAGGTCTGACTCACACCCGCCCTTCCATGCAAAAGAGCTGAAGGAACAAGGATCCCCAGGTCGAAGCTTCTAGTGTCAGGGCTGGAACGAGATAGTACAGCGGGGAGGGCATTTGCCTTGCATGCAGCCAACCTGGGTTCAAATCCCGGCATCCCATATGGTCCCCTGAGCACCGCCAGGAGTAAATCCTGACTGCACAGCCAGGAGTAACCCCCGTGCCTCTCCGGGTGAAAAAATTAACAATAAAAAGATAACACTGTGGAGGTGTGCAGACTGGGGGCGGGGTGCAGAGGGAGACCTCCCAGAGAGCCTGGCCCAGAGTGAGCATAACATCCCCAAAGACCCCGTAGGATGGCTCCGCCAGGTCTGGGGTGCAGCCTCACACTTGAGTCTAAGCCACCCTGGTCAGGATGTCCAAAGAGTCCTCAGAAAAGAACGGAATACTCTGCATTGGAGCAGACCACAGAGGCTGATGCAGGGGAAGGAAAGCATTAGGGGTCCTCTTTCGAACTGCTCAGGGGCCCAGGTGACTGTTCAGAGCGGGAACTGTGTCTGCCTGCGGACAGCTAAGCCGGCTCCTGCCCGGCCCTGCCCAGCCCCGAGCACCCAAACAAAACATTCATGTTTAAAAACGGCGTATTACTACAGAGACACCTCTAACAACTCCCACCCGGCGAGGCTCAAGGGATAGGCTCTGCACTCAGGAATTATTCTGGTGGTGCTTTGGGAACCATATGGAATGCCGGGGATTGAACCTGGGTCAGCTGCGTGCAAGGCAAATGCCCTCCCAATGTATATTGCTCCAGCCCTTGTAATTCCTCTTTAAAAGCCCCTAGGGTCATATCTGGTGGTGTGTGGGTCCCTCCTGTCCTGAACTCGGGGCTCCCCAGGTGATGCTGGGGCTCTAGCCCTCTAAGCTATATCCCCACCACCCATAATTCTGTATTTTTTTAATACGGAATTATGGGTGGATGTGGGGGGATGTGGGGCCCTTGGTTCTGACCTGTGTCGGGTCTGCCTGTTGGGATGGCCCCACCCCGACCGCACAGGGCCAGGAGCGACCCTGGGTGTGACCGAGACGGCCCCTACCCTCAGCTGGGGTGACCAAGCCGCTTCCTCAAAGCTTATGCACTGCTGACTGGGAACAGAAGGAGCAGAGAGGCCTCTCCCAGACCCGCAGTGACTCGTATGGAAGGTGAACCCCGAGTCCTGTCACCACACAGGGCCGGGCAGGCCCCTGTCCTGTCACCACACATGGCATGCAAGCCCTTTCCTGCTCCAAGACTGGGGTGGGGAGAGGCCATCGGGGGAGCCCAGGAAAGTTCTGGATTCCACAGGCCGAAGCCCAGGGACGTGAGCAAACCCACGGGGAGCTGGGTGACAGCAGCCCAGAAACCAAGCGAGCCCCAGGTTCTTTCTCTTAAGGTGCTGCTGAGACCAACATGCTGAGGGGAAAGGGGGCCTGGAAATCTGGTGATGCACCTGCGTTCTCGAAAGGTCGTGTCTTGAGACCAGCAGCAGTACCACAAATCAACTCACATGCCCAAGAACTCAGGGAAATGTGATCGCGTCTCAAACACACCTGCACAAGCTTCCAACGAACAGCAGAGGGCGCAGAGGGCGCAGACAGGCACCGGGAGCGCTGGGGCCGTGCACAGGTTCAAGCTGACTCCCGGGCTTGGCACTGGGGGTCACACCAGTCGGGGCTTGGAGGACCATATGGGGTGCCAGGGAACGAACCCGGGTCGGCCAGGGGCAAGGCAAGTGCCCTACCCACCTTACTATCTCTCTGGCCCTGGTACGCCGTTTTTAGAGGACATTATCAAGCTGATGTGTTTCCCCCTTGCATCTTCCCCTTCATTCCAGTATTTATTTTCCCTTTCCCTCCCTTTCTCGCTGAGGCTGAGGGTCGCACACTCTAGGTGGTGGTTACCCACTTGGGGGCGGGGGGGGGGGTCTCACTCGGCCTGCCAGAACTCCAGCCATGCCCAATTTTCCCTATTTCCAGTAAAAAGTACGTCATAGGAAAAGCATCTGGTTGAAAACTCACATAAATCAATGCTTTGGGGTCTACAGATTGTCTTAAGGGACTAAGCATGGAGAAACCTCACCGCACAGAAGAAAGAGCCAGAGATCTGGCCCGGGCGCCCCTAAGAGCCAAGCTGACACTTTGAAAGAGAAATATTTCAGAAGTGCTCCCTGTCATAAAGATAGTAAACAAAACATATAAAATCATATTTGCAAACAAAAAACCACCTTTCAGAAAAAGACAACATTTAAAAAAGAAATAGTCCGGGTGGTCAGATATATAGTTCAGTGCGAAGGTGCTTCCCTGGCATCAAAGAGTCAAATATGGACCCCTGAGGACCCCCAAGAGTAATCCCTGAGCATCACCAGGTGAGGCTCCAAGCAAAAACCAAAGCAAAGCAAACAAATAAATATGTGCTGAAAATAACCAGTAGGAAACAGGCTGGGATGGGCGTGTGGGAGAAACAGAATTTCCCGCACACCCTGCACCCAGCCCTGAGGTCACACTGCAGAACCTCAAGAGTTTGAATGAAAAATGTAGGCAATTGTATTTCTAGAAAATGAGAATGTAAGATTAGAGTCTTCAGGTCTTGCCAAGACTCAATCAAGGGGAAAGGCGGTCACTAAAACAAAATCCCTCACAAGTGGCTAACTGGAAAAACGCAGTGACAGACTTGACTATTTCTGGCTGGAGCGGCCCTGCCTTCCACTCTCGAAGCTTCCTCCACAGCCACAGTCAAGTCAGGGTGGGACGGGCACAAGGACAAAGATCGACCAGCAGCAGAGAAACACCAGAAATAAACACATTTAAGGACAACTGAGTTTTGAGAATTCATTAACGGCATTAACAATTTTAAGCAAATTCGTTGAAACAGGAGGGTCTCCATAAGCAAGAGGAGCAGAGGCCCGAGAGACAGCACAGGGGAAGGCGCTGGTCTTGCACGCAGCCAACCTGGGTTCTATCCCTGGCAGCACATATGGTCCCCGAGCATGGGCAGGAGTGATCCTTGAGCACAGAACCAGGAGTAAACCTTGAGCACTGCTGGGTGTGGCCCAACTCCCGTCTCTCCCCAAAAGGAAGAAACTGGAGGCTTCCAGGAATCACTGAAATGCCAGTGTCAGTGTCACCATCACAAACGAGGCAGAAACGAGCGTCAAGTTCAAAGGGCAAACACTGAACTTACTCTGAAGGCGCCCTCCGGCTCCATGGAGAGAAGGTCCCCGTCGAAGGGAAAGAGGTCCAGGCTGTACTCCTCCCTGTGGATGAAGGAGCCCAGGACGCCCAGGTCCTTCAGCCGCTGCTCACACAGCAGGCTACGCTGGGGTACAAACAAGATGTGGAAATCTCTTGTGAGGCCACGTCTCTCTTCACTGCAAGAGAAGGACCGTGCGTTAGCCCGAGGCCCCGAGGCGAGGACTGCTCCCCAGGGCCCCCCCTGTGCCTGACACACAGTGGGCTCTAAAGAGACGCTTATGAGCTAAGCCCCCACCACTGACTCGGCCCAAGATTCTAGTTTTCTTGCTCTCTTGATTTTGATGCCTTTTCTGGAAACCGCTGACCTGTGCTCTGCCAAGGGGCAGTGTTACTTTCTCATGGGCCATTGATGGGACATGAAAACTCTCAGGGTTGGGGCTGGAGCAACAGCACAGCGGGTAGGGCGTTTGCCTTGCACGCGGCCGACCCGGGTTGGAATCCTAGTTCCCAACATCCCATATGGTCCCGTGAGCACCACCGGGGGTAATTCCTGAGTACAGAGCCAGGAGTAACCCCTGTGCATTGCCGGGTGTCACCCAAAAAGAGGAAAGAAAAAAAGAAAAACCTCTCAGGGTTATTGCAACGAACATCTGTTTCTTGCAGAAAAAATAATGTTTCTATTTAATCAAGCGATGTCTCTAGGAAAATAAAAGTTTGCTCCACACCGTGCCTGATCTTGCGCAAATACCTCGCATGCTTTTAAGTCCTTAGGGGCCACGTAGATCAAACGTAATGCAGACTGGACTGGTGCACTTCCTCCATAGATGCTGCAGCATTAAATTTTAATCAGCTTCTCCTGACTTTGCTTATGAAGTTTGAGCATATGGTATTCAGTACTTGAAAAAGAACCATTAGCTGTTTTTCTTTTTATAAAGAAATTTGGGTCCTTCTACTGAGACAGGCCGGAGCTTTCTACTGTCCTGAGACAGGGGGTTTATGTGGTTTGCCCTGCCTCCCCAAGCCCCAATACACAAAGTTTCCCATTCTCTATTTATAGTTTTTGGGCCACCCCGGCAGGTGCTCAGGGATAACTCCTGGCTATGCACTCAGAAGTCACTCCCGGGAGACTTGGGGACCGCACTGGGTTCCGAGGATCTATCCTTGGCTGACTGTAGAGTATCCTGCTCCTGACCCCCCATTCTCCTCCGACACACTCTCACATCTGTCCAAAGATCCACTTCCTAAAGCGCTGGCAAGCAAAGGTGTCCTGATGAGCACTCAAACCACTAGAGGAATGATTCCGTATGGACCCAGCATCAGCTCTGAGATACCTAAGCACATTTTCAGCCATTATATCCATCAGTTCTAGCCGGGGTCTGACGAAAAAATTGATATTTTTGACATCGGCTGCTGGCAAGAGGCTTCCTTTGAGTGTGAACATTTTCTCCACCTCATGTTCCTAGGAAAGCACACATACAAATGGTGAACAGAACCCCTAAAACTTACCAGCCGACCCAACCTTGGGCATCACTGCAGGCAGCCAACCTGGGTTGGACTGCTGGCGTCCCACACCGTCCCCAAACACCACCAGGAGTCAATCGTGAGTGCAGAGCCAGGGGTAAGACTGAGCACTGCCAGGGGAGGCCCAAACAAAACAGACCAACAACAAAAACTCAGGTGTTGTAACACTCCCGCTCCAAAGCACAGTATACTTTAGTGTTGAGTCAGAGAGTGCAGGGGCTAAGGTATATGCCTGACACATGACTGCCAACTTCGCCCCCTGGCACCACCAGGGTCTCGAGCATTGCCATGTGCATCCCAAGAGAGGCCACTGGAGTGGCCTGGGATATCCCTGCCACCACAGCACCAAGCACCATCGAACTGCTAAGAATCACCACCAGGAGGTGCCCTGGGGCAGTGCTCAGGAGACCCGGGGCCAGGGAGAAAGTAGAGCGTGTAAGGTGCTTGCTTTGCATTCAGCTGACCCGGGGTTCTATCCCCAGCACCCCATACTGTCCACTGAGCACTGCCAGGAGTGATCCTGAGTGCAAAGCCAGGAGTAAGTCCTGAGCACTGCCTGGCACGAGCCTCCAAATAAAATTCAAAACCACTTTAGTACAAAAATTTAGATTCCCCAAAGCCAGGTCTATAAATTCAGGCTGAAGTAACCAATCCTGTGTCTGAAAAACTTTGAGCCACATTAGGTAACAATCAGAAGACATGCCGCTCCGTCGAGGAGAAGAGGGGGGAGCACACCCACCCTTGAAAGGTCCACTGAAGGCTCCTATGCTGCCCGAGCCCCTGAGCTGCCTGTGCCCAGGTAGCCGAGCCAATGCGGTGCCCGCAGCTCTCCTTGACATGGGGGCTTTTGTGCTTTCCTAATCTTGGGATGTGTGTAGGGGCTCTCTCTGCCTTTGGAGAAGCCCACGGTCTCTCTTGAAATGTTTCTCTCTCTCCGCTCGTCCTCTTCCTAAAAGTCACCAAATAAAAGGTTTTTTCCTTCAAATAAATAAACAAAAGGTCCACAGAAGATAAAACATTTACCACTCCTAACAGCGTCAGTGATTCTAAAAGCCAGACAGCTCTGCACACCAGTTACTCCAGAAGTGGAACATCACATTACTCTTGCTAGAGTCCAGAATGACAGTTTCAAAAAAATACTAATAACCAAAACCCTTTTAGCTTTAGAAGTGAGCACTGTGCAAGCAAGCCAAACGGTCCTGTGAGATGCTCATCCCAAACTACTGCCTGTGGGAGGGAGAAGCATCCCGTCCTTTGAGTGAAAGGAATTTCAATAACGGCCAGCAGCAAACAGTCATTTGCAAACTCCGGACAAACAAAGCTTGCAGTGAGCAACAGCTGACACACTCATATTCCGGGGCCTGAAGAAAAACAGCATCAGGGCAAGGGGTGCGACTGGCCACGGAAGCAATCACTGTCCTCCACAAAGAGTGTGTCTGCAGGGTCCTGGGGTCAGACTGGGGTCATGGACCCCCGGGGGAACTGCCAAGGAGACCGTGGAGGAGCAGGCAGCTGGGAAAGTGGCTCCAGGGTCGCAGGCGGCGACACCCGCACGCGGGACAGCGGGGAGGGCCTGGACGCGGGGCTGCGCTCGGCCTGCCAGAGGGACTCGAGTCGCCCCGTTTCCCTCCCAGGGCCGGGCCGCAGGGCGGGAGCGCAACGCCCCCTCGCTCGGGCCGCACTGGGGGCGCCCCCGGCTCCAGAGGCCGCCGCCCACCCCGGCCCTCCCCTCGCTGCCCGGGAATCGCCCGGGAATCGCGCAGGGCGTCCAGGGTCTCCGGCGCAGGGGACAGCTGCGGCCTCGGCGCCGCTCAGGCCCGCCGCCACGTGACGCGCGGGTCACGTGAACTCCGTGACGTCACGCCGCCGCCGGAAGCCGAAGCGGCCGGGGACCCCGCGCCTCTTTCCGGTCCGGGTTCCGCCTCTTGGTTCCGCCCAGCCCCGCGCATCCCGCCCGGGTCCGAGGGTCTCGCGTGGCCCCGGCGCGGCCCGGGAGCCCCCGGGCGCCGAGACTGGCCTTAGAGCCGGCAGTGGTGGTGCTAAGCCGTCGGGGCGACCCCTCCCTGGGCAGCCCCTGGACACCGCCGCGTGGGGCCAGAACGTTGGTTTTGTTTGTCCCTTTGGTCGAGATAAAATAAAGCGAAGGGACCGAGGGGCAGCGCAGGGGTCCGGACGGTCACCTGGCACACGGCCGACCCGGGTTCGATCCCCAGCGTCCCCTAGGGTCCCCCGAGCACCGCCAGGCGTGGTTCCCGAGTGCAGAGCCAGGAGGAACCCCCGAGCACCCCTCGATGTGACCCCAAAAGCAAAATAAATAAATAAATAAAAGACGCAAAGTGACTAAGGACAAAATTGGTCCTCGGCCTGCTGGAAAGTCTCACCTTCGGGGCCGGAGATAGCTCCGGGATGCAGGCATTTGCCTGCAGGAGGGATGTGCTTCCTGTGCTCCAGCCCCTGCAGCCCCCCAAAGAACGCTGATGAGTAAGGCTCAGTGTTGGCCAGGGAGAGGCGCCCAGCTTCGGAAGCTTCTGGAGCCTGGGAGCTGACTCCACCACCGCTGCCAGGTGAGGCTCTGCTAGCACCGCTCACCAGCCCACTGCACTGCTGCTCGCTCAAAATTTCAAGGTCGACTGAAATTTGTTTTGTCTTTTTAGAAATGTTGTTTTCTTTGTGAATTTTTTCAATCCTAGTGAAATACACGGAGTTGATCATGATTGTTGGATTTCAGTCATATCATGTCCCAACACCTGTCCCTTCACCAGTGTACATCGCTCACCATGAATCTTCCCGGTCTCCCTACTCCCCCAGGCAGGCAAGGCACTTCTCTCTCCCTCCTCCTTTCTGCAGTGCTCTCTCTCTCCTCCCTCTCTCCCTCTTTTCTGTCTCCCCCTCTCTCTGACACACGCCTTTCGGTTTACAATACAGATATGGAAAGGTTATTATGTGTATCTCTTTACCTACTTTCAACACCCAGTTCCCGTCCAAAGTGATTTCCAACCATTTCCAAGCATTATTGCCAGACTGGTCCCTACTCTGTCCCCAATGCTTGTGGGAGCTTCCAACCATTGACCAGTCCTCCTGGCCTCCATTTTCCTAGCCTTGGATATCAATCCCCTGTATATCTGTGTGTGTGTGTGTGTGTGTGTGTGTGTGTGTGTGTGTGTGTATTATGGGCTGGAGCAATAGCACAGCGGGTAGGGTGTTTGCTTGCACGCAGCCAACATGGCCGACCCAAGTTCGATTCCTCTGCCCCTCTCGGAGAGCCCGGCAAGCTACGGAGAGTATCTCGCTCGCACGTAAAGCCTGGCAAGCTACCCGTGGCATTTTCAATATGCCCAACGCAGTAACAAGAAGTCTCACTATGGAGACGTTACTGGGCCCGCTCGAGCAAATCGATGAACAACAGGAGGACCGTGACCATACATATTATATTCCACGAAATGGGTGCTTGTATTTGTCAAGGGAGTTGGGAACCATATCCAGCAGTGCTGAGGCTCCTCCTAACTGCGCAGGCATCACTCCTGGAGGGGATGCTGGGGACCATAGGAAGTGCCAGGGAAAAGACTCTGGGTTTGCTGCTTGCTAGGCATCAGCCTTGCCCCAGGGCTCTCTCTCCAATCTACAGTTTACTGACTTACAACCTAGTATTACAGAATATTCACAGTACGATGTAATATTTGGATATCCTGCAAAGTAACCATGATTCACGTATAGACCGTTTGAATTCCCTACCATAGATTCTAAAGTCAAGGACTGCTATTGGGGCTTATGTAGGCTAAAAGTAACGTTCTTGCTCAAGCTCTTTTTCAGGAAAAATCAACCTGAGGACACGTGTGCTTCAAACGTACAGGAGTTGGTGCTTATAAACATCGTTGGTTCTGTTAATTTTGGGTTAATAATATAGCAACTTCCAGTTTCTTTCCCAGACTTTATGGATTGATGGTGTCTGTACTGCATGGTGTCCCTTTATTTTCGTCTTGTCAAATAGCTATGGAGAATCACTGAAGGTATTCATTTTAGGCTACATTGGTTAGGAAGCTTTGCAATAATGCAATAAAGGTTTTATTTGTTTTGGGTTTTTTTTTGCCATTAAACCTCACCCAGTGGTTCTATTATTTTTCATCTTTTATAATTTTATTTATTGAATCACCATGAGAGCAGTTACGAAGCTTTCGGGTTTAAATCTTGGTTATAAAATGAAAGACCCGTACCTTCACCAGTGCCATTCTCCACCACCCAAAACCCCAGTATGCCCCCATCCCACACCCTCCCCCTACCTGTGGAGAGATGATTTTCACATTACACTCTCTCTACTTTGATCACATTCAATATTTTGACACTGGACCCACCATTATTATTTGGGATTTTACCCCAACACACAGAGCTGCTGAAAAGGCAACAGTAGACAATTTGTTTTCTATTCCTGGTTATGAATAACATATGATGTCGCGTGGTTGTAGTAGTGGCTGCGCGATTTTGAAATTCCAAAATTTTAACAATTAAATCTGGAGGGATTTCTTGCCAAAACCTGCTGGGTTCCAAGATTTGTTCCTGAGTCTGTGGGATCATGGCCGTTAAGCAGATTGATCGGGAGCCAGAAAGGCCATTAGTGGGCGGTGACTAGGGGTCTTGCTGGGATGGGGAGGAAAGGGCTGGTCCCACCCCCATCCCGTGAGGCCCCACATGTCTCATCACTGAGGGCCCAAACCTGACTGTCCAATGGCCTCTGGAGGATGGCGGCCACCGAGCCGCCAAGGGGGAGCAGGTGGAGGGACAGCACCCTTTCCTCCCTGGAATGGCCCAGCGACAGTAACCTACTGCAGGGTCCAGATGCATTTCTGCCAAAAGCTACTGGATTCCGAGATTTGTGTCTGAGTCTCTGGGATCATAGTCATTCAGCACCTTAATCAGGACCCAGAGAGGCTGTTCATGGGCGGCGACTTGATGTCACGTTGAGACGGGGAGGAAAAGGCTGGCTCCACCCCCATCCCATGAGGTCCCCCTTGTCTCATCACTGAGGGCCCAAACCTGACTGTCCAATGGCCTCTGGAGGATGGTGGCCACAGAGCCGCCAAGGGGGAGCAGGTGGAGGGACAGCACCCTTTCCTCCCTGGAATGGCCCAGCGACAGTAAACTACTGCAGGGTCCAGATGCATTTCTGCCAAA
This sequence comes from Sorex fumeus, assembly GCF_029834395.1. Taxonomy (NCBI): domain Eukaryota; kingdom Metazoa; phylum Chordata; class Mammalia; order Eulipotyphla; family Soricidae; genus Sorex; species Sorex fumeus. Next base: position 63,676,495 of record NW_026606179.1, read on the forward strand.
AGCCACTGGATTCCGAGATTTGTGTCTAAGTCTCTGGGATCATGGCCGTTAAACAGCTTGATCAGAAGCCAGAGAGGCCGTTTGTGGGTGACAACTTGGGGTCTTTTTGTTTAGGAAAGGGCTAGCTCCACCCCCATCCCATGAGGCCCTACGTGTCTCGTCACTGTGGGCCCAAACCTGACTGTCCACTGGCCTCTGGCGGATGGTGGCCAATGAGCCACCACGGGAGAGCAGGCGGAGGGAGAGCACCCTTTCCCCCCCGGGGTGGCCCGGCAACAGTAACCTATTGTGCGATCTGGACGCATTTCTGCCAAAAGTTGCTGAGTTTCGAGATTTGTTTCTGAGTCTCTGAGATCATGGCCGTAAAACAGCTCGATCAGAAGCCAGAGAGGCCGTTTGTGGGTGACGACTTGGGGGTCTTGTTGGGGAGAAAAGAGCCAGCTCCACCCCCATCCCATGAGGCTCTACGTGTCTTGTCACTTTGGGCCCAAACCTGATTGTCCTGTGGCCTCTGGAGGATGGCGACCAGTGGGCTGCCAGGGAGAACAGGCCAGGGCACGAAATCTATTCCCACCTGGGGTGGCCCAGCGCCTCTAACCTACTGCAGGGACTGGACACATCTCTGCCAAAAAACATTGGGTTTTGAGATTTGTTTCTGAGTCTCTGGGATCATGGCTGTTAAGCAGTTCAATCAGGAACCAGAGAGGCCATGTCTCCAATTATATAGCTGAACTGGAGGTGGTTTGTGGGTATATCTCCCACATATCTTTTACCTGTTTACTTTCTTGGTCAACTCTGCCTCAAGTTTTTGGGGTCTGGCCAAACGCACGGCAGCAATTTGGGGGTACCTGGAAGTCTGAAGGCGCCATCAGGCTGCTGATGCTCTCGCCTCACAGGTACAGACTGACCTGCTGGTGGCACCATACCCCCAACCCAGTGCTTCTTAGGGTTTACTCCTGCCTCTGCACTTAGAGATTGCTCCTGCCAGGACACAGATGACTGGATGGGATTCCTGCCATTGAACCCAGATCAGCCACATGCAAGTACCCTACTCACTGCACTATCTCTTTAGCCCAAGATAAACGCTTTTAAGAAAATGGTTTACAGGCCCAGAGCAATTGGGCAGCTGGTAGGGCATTTGCTTTGGCCAATCTGGCTTCAATCCCTGTAATTCCATATAGTCTGCCCAAGCACTGTCAGGAGTGATTCCTGAGTGCAGAGCCATGAATAAGCCCTAAGACATCACCAGGGGTGGCACAAACATAAAGAAACAAAAAGAAATTGGTGTATCAGAATTCCATTGTAGAAACTGTTTGACTCATTTGACTCTATAGTTCTTCACTGCTAGCCAAAAATCTTTTCTAAAGAAACCTGAGAATAATCAGTTATCACTGGCAAAAAATAAATAATTTTATTAAAGTAGATATAGAACACTTGCTTGCTCAAATTTTAATACTGCTTTACATAGTTTGTGAAACAATTTCAATAATGGTCATTACTAAAAATTTCAATGGATCCAGATCTTTCACTTGTCAGACAGCTGATAATCTCCAGAGGAAAATACATCAAAATCATACATATAATTATAGAAGTTCTTATTATACATGTAGCCTGGATGGTACATTATCACTTTTGACAGAACTAGAAAACATTCAAATAAAGAAAAATAGATTGAAACTGGATGACAAACTTCTGATGGTTGAGGTCCTTCATTCAATCTTTTTGTGGTAAGAAAATCCAAAATTAGTAATGTTGAATTTCTCATCATACATTCATCTAAAACCACAGTGAAAAATGTAAACCTTGTAAAGACAGTAAAATGGTTATTCTAGGTGTTTCACAAATAGCTGGTTATGTCATCCTTCAAGTGCTGGTGATTGCTGCACAGTGCAGAGAATGGGGTGGCCGGGCCGAAGTTGTCGTCGTAATTGTTGAGTCGTCCCCGTTCCCGTCGAGAGCCACCTCGGATATCATCTCCACTTTCATCTTGAGGTCCTGATTCTTTCTTTGGAGGTCCACGATCACGGAATTCAGGAAATCGATCTGTGTTAAAGGAGAGCGTGAGACGGTGAGCCATCTGCGGGAGCCATCGGAGCCCGCCACAGAGGAGGCTGGGCCCCGCTTCCAGTCCCCGCCCCAGGGTTGGAGGCAGCCAGAGCTCCCCTTTCCCTTCCTGAGCGCAAGCTCCCGGGTGCCCCAGGGAAGACCCCAGGAGGACATGCTGGGCCCCCTCGGTTCCTCTCAGAGCAGGGAGTCAAGAGGGCCTTCCCTCTCCTACAAAGACAGACTCACTTCTTTAAAATCCACGGGGCGGGGGGGGGGGGAATCCCACTTTACAAAGGTAAGCATGACTATAGGCACAAACATTCATGTTTCACTTAAAAACTGGCAGGTTTGGGTCTGAGTGATAGCACAGCGGGAAAGGTGCTTGCCTCGCACGCAGCCAACCCAGGTTTGATCCCTGGCATCCCATAGGGGCCACTGGAGAGCAGCCAGGAGTGATTCCTGAGTGCAGAGCCAGGAGGAAGCCCGGAGTATCGCCAGGTGTGGCCCCCAAAGAAAGAAGAAAGAAAACCATAAAGCTGACTGATTCTTTTTCTCCCTCGGGGCAAGTTCTGATGAGGAGTCTCTGAGAGTGCCCAGGCCCTCCCACACTGGAGCCAAGAAACACAGATCTCTCTTCCTCCAGGTGAAGAAAACAAACACAAAAAAACATGGAAATGTTCAGTTCCCAACAAGCCCATGCAGGGTCCACCTCCACAGCCCACATGCAAAGTTCACTTCAGCCCACATGTGCCGTCCAGGACAACGGCTGTTAAGTACAGAAGTGCAGGAAGTGAGGGTGTGCGGGAACTCCACAGGGCACTGGGACCCAGATGGTCCCCTTCCTTGGAGAGGATTCAAATTATAAAGTGTTGCAGGCCAGGTGGGATGGAAGGGGGTTTGGGAAGGAGAGACATCAAGGAGGCCCCAAGGCTGACTCCTGCCGCAGGCCAGACGCAAGCCTGGTGATGGTAGGTGCGGGCACTGGGGTCTGCAGCCAAGTGTGCACACCCCAGAAGACCCCACCCAGCTGTCTCCCTCGACAGGAGCAAGAAGCAGGAAGGCGGCCCAGAGGACCAGACTCCCCAGCTCTGCGCCCAGAGCATGCACAACGTGGCCGGGACAGCCACATGTTGGTGGACGTTTCCGTTTGCGACCGGACCTTCCTGATGGGAAGGAGGCCCTCCAAAGTGGTGTTCGACTCTGGCAAAGTGAAGATTTGCCAATTTTATGGGAGCCCGAAGCCCAGGTTCTGGGAGAGCAGCAGGAGTAAGGGCTGTGGAGGGGTCTGGCTTCTCGGCTCTGGCAAGGACGTGACCCCTTGACTGAAGGGATGTGTCCTTGTCCATGGGGCCTTTCACTCCGTAAGCATCACCTCTTGTGCTGGGAGCATGTGGGGATGGGGTTCCGGCAGCGTGTGCCCAGCCCCTGGTTCTCACGCGCGCCAGGTGAGCACCGCCCCTTCTTCCTCAGCTTCCTTCTTTTTGGCTTCTTTTATTGTGATTAATCAATTCATTTGGGGGGGGGGGCTTTTGGGTTACAACCCATCGTTGCTCAGGAGTGACTCCTGGCTCTGCACTCAGGGACCATATGGGATGCCGGAGATGGAACCTGGCTTGGCCACGTGCAAGGCAAACACCCTACCTGCTGTGCTGTAGCTCCGGCCCCACTCTCGGATATTTTAAATGGTAGGTATTCCCCGACTCTTTTGAAGCATACACGCATATATACATATGTACATGTCTGTGTATGTATACATGCTCATCTATAACCTTTGTGGGTCGTCAGTTTGGTTTGTTTGGTGCGGTGGGGACTATGCCCTGGCTCTGTGCTCAGGGATCACTCCTGGCGAGGGAGGAGCAGCCCAGGCCGTCAGCAGTCACTCGAGCCCGGGAAAGTGGGGCTGTGTGGTCAGAGGGCACTGGCTCGCCTTCTCACGGTCATCAAAGAGCCTTGAAATGCTGCGTATGTCAACACATGTGGCTTCTCTTCCTGTCCCGGCCCAGGCTCTGGGCGAGCTAACTGGGGCGTCCAGTCCCTGCCGGGCTCCTTGCTCCGCCGAGCAGTCTGGGAGTGGTCAGCTGTTCAGTGATCTCGCCAGGCCGCCCCATGTCCCCCAGATTCTGTGTGGTCACTCCACGCAGCACCTCCCCAGGGGTCATACAGGGGTCATGCAGGGGTACACTTCCCCTCCTGTCCCATGCGAGAACCAGGGACCAATTACTCCTGGCAGTGCTCAGGGGACCAGATGGGATGCCGGGGATTGAACCTGGGTCTGGCGTGTGTAAGTCAAACGCCCTCCCCGCTGTGCTATCGCTCTGGCCCAGGATATAGTTTCTCTCAAGGCTGAGGCCGGGCCTACACGCCCTGGTCACCACCATCACCCACCTCATTCTGCAAGTTTGCATTGGTGTTCCTGGTGTCCTCCAGGGAGGCCAGGGTCTCTGTCTTCTCCTGGGACAGTTGCTGCATAAAATGCCTGGCATCTTCCGCTGTCTGCACAGCCTGGAGAGAGAAACCTCGTTGAGCCACGCCGGGGGGGGGGGGGGGGGCAGGGAGGGGTTGGCAACAGTGGCACAACACAGCGCGAAATGCCCCACAAACCACCCACACCTGCCACAGTGGCTCCGGCCCCGCTGGCCGCCGGTTCATCCTGCGGGGACTCACGTCTGAGCCGCTCAGCAGCAAGACTGACACCCAGAAACAGCCCAGGGCTCCCAAGAGCCTCCATTCCTCACACAGAATAAAAATGACATGAGCGGACAGCTAAGCAGGCCTGGGTGGAAAGCGTGGGGGCGGGGGGGAAGGAGAGGAGATGTGAGCAGTGAGCACAGGTGTGGGAGTGGGAGAAAGGTAAACCCTGAGTGAGGTGGGAAGAGAGAACACCTGCCCGGCACCAGGCACCCTCGAGTCCAGGCTGCCCTGCACCGGGCACACTGCTGGTGGCACAGGGCACCCCCGAGTCCCAAGTGAGCAGACTCAGGGCAACCGCTCAAAGTCCCCCCGGAAGACACTGCTTTGCTTTACAACTTAGTGCCTCTCTCATGCCTTCCCTTACGTCTTGAAGAGCCACAGTGCAATCTTCCGTGAGAACTCCCCCCGGAAATGAACATACTGTCCTTTCTCGGTTTTATTCACAGCTTATGCCTTGTCCTAGAGGTCACCAGGCACGTGGTGACGAGCTGTCCCTGCGCCCGCAGCAAACAGCCCGTGACACACTGGTTCCGTGGGGGTGCACCTCTCCTTGTGCCGACGAAGAGCAATCCTCTTAACCGCTAAAAGGGGGTGCCCGGGGCCAACGAGGGTCGGGCCTGCTCCACTTTACCGTAAAAGAGTGCAGCGTCTTGAGCTCTCTGATCTTGAAGGTGAGCCTGATCTTGTCCTTCCTCAGTATGCGGTTCTCCTTCTGGGCCTCCAGGAGGTTGGCCGAGACGTGGCTGCTGGTCTGGGCCAGCCGACTGACCTCCTTCTGGAGGAGGAAGTAACTGCCGGCCAGCTGCTCCTTCTCCCGCAGGCACTCCTCCTGCCGCTCGGCGTCAAGCGCCTCCTTGGCCTGCAGCACGCTGGCGTGTGTCTTCTCCAGGCTGCGGGCTGCGTCCCTGGCCTCCTGCAGCGCCGCCTCGAGGGCGCCCTGGCTGGCCGCCAGCCCCTGGAGCTCCTGCTGCAGCACCTCCAGCTCGGCCTTGTGCACGGTCTTGGTGGCCTCGTCCAGCTGCGTGCGCAGGCAGCTGGCCTCGGTGCCCAGCAGCTCCTTGGCCTGTAGCGCCGCCTCCAGGCTGGCGCCCAGCTTCTCCTGCTCCTGGCGCAGCAGGTCCTTCTCGAGCTGCAGCTCCTTGTTCCTCTGAGCCAGGCCGTCACGCTCCAGCTTCAGGGCCACGCACAGGCTGTCGAGCTCCAACTGCTTCTCGAGGGCCGACTCTTTCTCGGCCGTGAGCTCCTCGATCTCTTGCACCAGCGACTTCTGATCCCAAGCCAGCTCATGATAGGAGCACTGCAGCTTCTGGATGATGTTGTCCTTGTCCTTGGCCAGGGATAGGTTCTCCAGAACCAGCTTCTTGACATGCTCCTCCAGCTGGCCCCTCTCCTCCAGGCCCTTCTTACACTCAGCCACCAGGCTGCTCTTGCTCATCTGCAGCTCCTCCACCAGGGCCTGCAGCCCCACCTTGGCGACCTGCAGGGCGTCGTTCTCCGCGCCCACCCTCTGGAGCTCCTCCTGCACCGCCCTGGCTTCTTCCAGCACTTTCTCTTTCTCCGCCTCGAGGGCTTCTCGGCCGAGCTGCTCCTCCTGCCAGAGCTTCTCTGCGGCCCGCCTGGCCTCGATGACCTTCTCCTTGTCGCAGCGTATGGCTTGGTTCAACAGCCAGAGTTTCCTCTGCTCTTCCCGCAGCGAAGAGTTTTTGGCCTCCGCTTCCTTCAACTTCAATAGCAATGACTCTCTCTCTGACTTCAGAGAGAGCTTCTCCTTCGCCAGCAATTGATTCTCTGACCTCAGGGCCCTGAGATCCTCCGACATCAGCTCAATTTCCTCTGATGTTATTAGGGAAGTTAATGACTACAGAAACAAAAGCGGGGAAGAACGGAAACAAGAATGAGATCAAGCAGGCACAAGCAAGCCAAGCACTTAATGTGGCCTAAACACCAGAAATGAAAATGGCAGAGTAGTCTTACCTGCACACGCGTGCATACGTGCATGCACACACAAGCACACAAACACGTGCACGCACACAAACGCACACACACGCACACACACACACACTCGCAGGATGGAGAGGCTCAAACACAGTTAACTTCACAGGGTCAACATATCTACCTGCCTATTTTGTGGATGGGGGCCCCACACCTGGTGGTGTTCGGGTCTCGCTCAGGGTTCTGTGCTCAGGGATCACTGCTGGCAGGGCCGGAGGACCATACGGGATGCTGGGGATCAACCCGGGTTGGCCAAGTACAAGGCAGCACTACCCATTCTACTATCAGCCATTTTATTTTTGAAATGCCGTCTGAAATTATTCCTGACAGCTCCCCGGAAGTTTTAAGTACAGTTGGATCTTGACATTGGGGCATAAGATTTTTCCCCCCACTTCAATTATTCCATTACAAAATCCATCACTCTGTCATAGAAGGGATGCATTAAAAAACTAGTTTCCAGTACAATTCAAAGAACTACAAAAAGTATTTTGTTGTTGAACTTTGTGCAGGAGGGGAAGGGAAAAGCAACCATTGCTTGCAAAACGATTTTCACAGGGACAAACAGAGGCAGGAAATGGACTTAGTCCCAAAAGTTTTACACTTTATAGAAAATCCAGACTAATCCACCAAGCTTTGGAGACTGAAGCCAACAGGTTTTGCTTGCCAAACACAGTAACAACAAGTCTCAAAATGGAGACATTAGTGGGCCCGCTCGAGCAAATCGATGAACAATGGGAGGGCAGTGTTTGCAGAAATTTGGGAGGGGCCCAGGGGCTCCAGGAGGAGTGGCCGCACACGGGCCAGAGTCTCCCTCACCTGCTCTCCCTGCCCGTCAGCAACGGGTTGTGCGTCTTCGTTTCTGAGTCTCAATGCACACCATAGTTTAACCGCCATGTACTTTCCAGAACTTTCTGCAGCAAGGGCTATCTTCTCTGTCCAGCTCAGCAGCCATGAGCCGCAGCAGGCTACTGGCGTGCGCTGGGCAGCTGACCGCTGACGGTCAGGTTACTGGAATGGGACTGACCTGAGCATGCACACGAGGCTGCTGGCCACAGAACTGGGCCGTGCAGGTGGTCCAGAGAGGAGACGTAGCCCTGGCTCTGGTGCGTGGTGGAAAGAGGCCGGGCACCAACACACACGCGGGCCATGGCCGCCGCTCAGCAGCCCTGGTTTCCTCTGATGTAAGCTCGGTTCCGTTTTCTTTCCACTGGCTTATAGATATGTATACACACACATATACATACAAGCACATATATGTATAGGCATACACATATATGTATAAACTATACATGGGACCAAGTGTGTAAAACTGAAAATGTATCAAAATATGTACATATGAATTAAAATACACTTATTATATGGATATAAAGATGTACACATATGTACATGTTATGTATGTACACACATATATGTGTGTGTACATTATTTTCCTTCTTGTTTTGGGGTTCACACCCGGCAGAGGTCACGGCTTCCTCCTGGGTGCTTGGGGGACCACGGGGGATGCTGGGGATCCCCCGGTGGGTCACGTGCACAGCAAGTGCCCTCTCACTGCACTAGTTCCAGCCGCTTTATTTCTCCCCACTGAGCTTCGAACCTTAACATTTCTTTGATACATGAAAAAATGCCTTTGAGCAGTCAAGTGAAAACACAAAGGCCTGAACTTACTGAGCAAGCTAAAAACAAAACAGACAACCCAAGCTGGGGTCCCTGGGCTTCTATGTGCTCTGCCGGGCGCCCCGGGAGCAACCCCCTTCTGGCTCTCACAGGCGCCGACGGACGGAGGAAGTGTCTGAGGCTGCAGGCCGAGGCCCCCAACAGAGCCCGACCCCGAGACGGCGGCCCTGCGCCCACACACCTTGGCCTTGTCGGCTTGCGTCTTCAGCTCGGCCACCTCCCGCAGCAGGCTCCCGTTCTCCGCCTGCACCGCCTGCAGCTTCTCCTCCGCCTGCAGCAGCAGCTTCTGCAGGGCCTGCAGCGCCTCCTCGTGCTGCGCCTGGCTCTCCGTGGTGGACTTGGCGTGCTCGGCCTGCAGAGCCTGGGACTGGCTGCGGCTCACGTCCACCTTCTCCCCCTGCGGGGAGCCGGGGGCCACCATCAGCTGTGGGCCCCCTGCCTGCCCCCAGCACACACACGCGCACACACACACACAACGCATACAGTGCACACAAACACACAAACACACAAACATACCCGCACACACACGGCGACTCTGCTCACCAGCACACACACACACACACAATGTGAGCCTCAGAGGCGATAGGGCCGAGCTCGCCTGAGGAGGCTTCGCTTTGCCCTCAGCAATGTAAAGATCAGCGTCCGACTCCCCTGGTACTCACCAAACTCCGAAGCTCTTTCTCCAAAGCCTCCTTCACTCGACTGACTTCGTTCAAGTTCTCCTGAAGACTACGAAGCGCTAGCTCCTTCCCCTGCAGCTCCTCGGCCAGGCTCTCGGCCTACCAGAGAGACAAGGATGGAGTGAATGGACCAAGGGGACGAACAGGAACAGGAAGGGGAAAACAAAACAGAAAGCACGTATGAGAAGCCCATGACCCAACACAACCCCGAAAAACAGAGGCGTGAGGTGAGTGCGATTGCCTGAAGTTCTCAAAGCCAAGGCCTTGGCGCCGTCAGTTCTGGTGATGACTGTCTAGTGGTTACTGAAAACGGCTCAAACAGAGGCGTTTTCTAGACCTACATTTGGAGTGACCAGAAAATAAGAAAGCCTATGAGAAAGACTGACTTTCCAGGGGCGGGGAGACGGCACAAAGGGCTGGAGTACACACCAGGCCCGAGTTGGAACTGCAGCACCACTGGGCGAGCCTGAGATCGGTCCACAAGCTGAAAGACCCACTACTGCTGGGCGGGAGGACCCCAGAGCCGAGAGCATGGCTTGGCGAGGAAGAAGGACGTAAGCAAGGGAGGAGGGAGGCTAAGGATACGAAGGAGGGAGGGAGGAAACAGGGAAGAAAGGGAAAGGGAGGGAAGGGAGGGAAGAAAATGTTATTTTTTTTTTTTTTGGCCCGCTTGAGCTAATTGATGAACAAAGGGAGGACAGTGACAATGACAGTGACCCTATGGGATGCTGGAGATCGAACTCACGTAGGCCGTGTGCAAGGCAAATGCCCTTCCCACTGTACTATCACTCTGGCCCCCAAGATTTACTTTCTTGTAGTTTCTTGTCTGTGACTTTAAAAGTTTGAGGGGTTTCAATATGAAATTTAAATTGAAGAACCTCTAATCCACTAGACAGCAGAACGTGACGTTTGTTACATCTTGATGCGAACAAGTGGTTCAACTATGCCCTGCTGTGTCCTAGGAATTGATTCTGTTTGTTTCTGGAATGTCAGCTAAGGAGTCCTGAGTCCTGAGAGGAACTCCCGGGGGTCTCTGGGTCCTTCTGTTATGTCTGTCAGTCCTGTCTACAAATCCCACAGCCCTTCCATCTTGGCCAACAGAGAAGTTTCTTCAACAAAGCGCACAGCGCCATGGGGGTCGGTGGGGGGCGGCTGGGAGGGTGCGTCCTGCCACCACAATCCTATAGGAGTTAAAGGGCATTTTTCCAAGGGGCTCCTGGGTGAGAACTGCAGCTTCCTCGGCTTGGCCCAGATCTCACTGTCTTGTCCTTCCCCAGGGTCAGGGCTACCATGAGAGTCCATGTCCGTGGCCAGCAGGAGGCCATGCTGGAAGGCGGACTTGGCCCAAGCACCCCTTAGAGGCTGAAAGGGATGAAATCTCTGCAGGGCTGGGCAGGGGCTTGTGCTGCAGGCAGGGAGGGGCCGGCAATGAGAAATACCAAGATGGGCCACGTCACCAGCCCTGAGGGAGCTCAGAGGCTCAGAGGCATTGAGCACCAGCTGGAAACTGAGGCGCCTCGGGGAGAGGTTGGCAAAGCCAGTCACACGAGCAGGTGGTCAGCAAGGTCAGGGAAAGAACCCTGCGGCCAGACTTGAGCCCAAGGGTCTGGGCGGACTCGGCGAGTACGCAGGGGGCCTAAGGGGGGGGCAGAGGTTTGCTTTGGGGGCTCCTATCTTGTTTTCTCACTGGCCTTGTGAAGAGTTCTCAGTTTCAGAAAGACCCCAGACGGGCCCGATTAGCCGGGGCCAAGGCTTGCACGGCATCTGGGTGCTGGGGACCAATGACAGTCCCAGAATCGTGCCGACACGTTCTCAGTCCCATCAGAGGGAACCGCACGGGACGTGACCGGGAGACCTGTCAGCACCAAGCCGGAACACGGCGGCGAGCAGACAGACACACAGCATGCAGGGAGCGAGCGTGGAAGTGGGCGAGGGCACCCGGGTACCAACCTGCCACTCTCGGCCCGCTTTGCATTCTCTAACTCCTGAATCTGCTGCTCAGCCACCTGGAGCTGCTGCCTGAGCTTCTCCATTCCCAATTGACCTCGGAACTGGCCTTTCGGAGCCCATCGAGCTGCAAGAGCTTCTGCTGGGTGGCCTCCAGCTGCGCCGTGGCGTCGGCCAGGGCCTGGGCTTGCTGCCTACACATGGCCCGCAACCCCTCCAGGTGCGTTACCTTCGTCTCCGCCTCCTGCAGCTTGTTCAGGGCGTCCTCCATCTCCACCAGGTGCTGGTCCTCGGTCTGGTCGAGCTTGGCCCGCGCGGCCTCCAGGCTGTTCTTCTGCTCCTGGGCTGTCCTGACCAGCCGCGACCTGAGCGTCTGCAGCTCAAAGGCGTGCGCTGCACGCTCAGCCACCTGCTGGGCCTTCGAGTTCTCTACCTCCTGCTGGTACTCGAACTGCAGCCTCTCCATCTGCATCTTGAGCTCGGCCAGCTCGGCCGCCTCGGCGCCCACGCCCCGGCTCACGGACGCCTTCGGCTCGCCCATGGCCTGTTGGTGCGGGGCGATGGCCGTCTCCAGCTTGGACTTCCACGGGGCGATCACATCTGTGTTCTCCTCGTTGGCATGGTCCAGCTTAGTTCTCAGCCCCTCGTTCTCCTTGGCGAGCTTCTCGGAGGCCGCCTGCAGGGCCTTCACCTCCTTCTGGTGGGAAAACAAAATTTCCATGAACTTAAAACAGGAAGGAAAAGAAGCAGAAATAGAAATTATTCTTTTGCAAACTGACTGTTTGCTTTTTCTTGTTTTAAGGAATACCTTCCAATAAACTGGGGTTCTAAAGGATTTGATTTGTGCTGCTCGACTGAAAATCAAAGCTGAGGCAAAGGCGTAGACCCAACTGTCAGAACGAGAGGAAAACGCTCATCAACAGCAGCCTCCGGCCCCAAGGAGCAGAGGTGCCTCCGCCGGGCCCTGCCAGGTGCATGACCCCTGGTATCCCTGTCTGATTCGGAGTCTCCAGCAGAAGTGGTCCCGGCGGGGTCGGCCAGGCCACCCCGCATCCTTGCCTGCACCCTGCAAGCCTCTGGGACCTGCCCGGGCTTTACCTCCAGGTCGCCCTTGGTGATGGACTCCTCTTCGACTCGGAACTGGAGGTCCTCCACTTTCCTGTGGGGGAGAGGGAGAGTTGTGAGGGGCGTCACTGCTGCCCCCCTTGAGGGCCACCATCCTGTAGATGCACGCCTGACCCAGCCCCCGCCTCCACACACAGGAGGGCTGAGAGAGTCAGCGAGGGCCAGAGCGAGAGTACAGCGGGCAGGGCATTTGTCTTGGCACGTGGCCGTCCCGGGTTCAATTCCCAGCATCCCATTATGGTCCCCTGGGCAATGCCAGGAGTAATTCCTGAGTGCTGAGGCAGGGAGCATCGCTGGATTGACCCAAAAAGAAAAAAAACAAAGTCAGCGAGTCCCCTCGGCTGTGAGCACTGGGTGGTACCCGCAGGCTACAGGAGGAAGCTCTGTCGAGCCAACGCCAGGCGCACTGTCATATCAGCCTTTTCTGCCTCGCAGCTAACAGAGGTGGTTAGAGACTGACCAGGTGCGCGTGCCAGTCCCTCCCAGCCAGCGCCTGTCCCCGCATCGGGACAACAACTGAGCCCCTGGGGGAGAAGCAGCAAATGACTCGGGGCCAGGGCGGGGGGGGCAGGAGGGGCTCCCAGGGGACGTGGCGAGTTCGGCATGTGGAGCTGAGGGGCTGAGCCGGGCACTGGCAGTGCCCCTGGGCACCACACTGCCGGGAGCCCATCTGAGAAGACCGTCTTGGCCGGCACCCCGTGTCCGTCTGTCTGCAGCCTGGCCTGAGCCCTGCCTGTCTGCTGCCGTGCCCCATGGGTGCTGCGGGTTTCCTCCCGCCCAGGATTAACCCCAGGGACTCCCACAGGGCCCCACTGGGATATGACAGTTCCCGGCCACCCAGCACAGGTCTCCTGAACACCAGGCCACGTGGACACAGCAGGGAGGGCCGGGGGTGGCTGGGCTCCAGTGAGCTCCCCCCATCCCCCCCAATGAGGCCACTCTCAGGACTGGGCACCCGCTAGTTTGTGGTTCTCACAGCCCTGGAAGGCCAGGAGCACCCCACCCGAGGCAGCCCCCCAGCTCCTGGCACAGCCTCACCTCTTCTCCTCCTCCAGCTGGTTCAGCAGCTCCACCTTCTCCCAGTCGGTCGCTTCCAGCATGGCCCGCAGCTCGTCCATCTTGGCCTCCAGCTCCAGGACGTGCTGTGGAGGCAACTGCGCGTGAGTGTCCTCGCCCGCCCCCGACAGCCCTCTGTGGGCTGGCACCGCCACCTGCCACCGCGGCATGCTGAACACGTCTCCCACCTAAGCTGCAGCGTTTCTGGAAGGCCGGGGGGGAACCACACCACGAAAGCACCAGCGGGGATAACTCGGCGCTCCCTGAACCCCCACGGGGTGAGCAGAAGGTGCATGCGATCAAACCACGCGCCGGATGCCACCGCAACGACGGCAGACGGGGACCCACGGCCTCTCCCTGCACCGCCTGCACCAAGGTCGCGCCCAGCATTTGCCGCAAGCGTCTCTTGGCCCCGGCACTGCCGTCTGCACAGACGTCACCTGGTCGTGCCCGTCCCAGCCAGGGCCAGCTCCTGCTCTATCTCCCCCACATGGCTCGTGGCCTTGGCCACCTCCACCCGCTCCAGGTCTCGCTCGGCCAGCAGCTGCTCAATGTGCTGCTGCTTCTCCTTCAGCGCCTCCTGGAGGGCGGTTGTGCTGGAGATCTTGCAGGCATAGCGAGAGGAGGTTTCTGGCAACTGCAAAGGAAAAAGAGACGTGAAGGGGGTGGGGGTGGCGGACGCGGGCATGCACACGGCTATCCTCAGCAAAGCAGATGGAGCAGCGCTGCATCCGTGCATATGGGCCAGCGACTCTCAGCAGAAGCGTCTTGAAACCTTCCCGAAGGTCCTTGGACGGGACCTGGGCTCCACTGACCTCGGGCCTCGTGGGAATCCAGAGACTCTTCTGCAGAGCCGGAGGCAGCCCCCTCCACAGCCCGCTCTGGCCTGAGCTTCCTTAAGGCTGAGCCCTTGGCATGAGCTTGAGGCCGGCTCCAGCATCTTCAGCCTTGCAGGTCCGTCAGGGTCTCCCAGGGCAGCCTGGCCCTTCTCTCTTCCTCTTCCTTTCAGCTCACCTCGCTCTCCCCAGCACCCGCCCCAGGCCTGAATAGCAGTAACCAGAGACTCTTGTCTCTGGGAATGGCCCCGTGCCCCTGAGGGTCACTGGGTGTGACCCCATAAAAGACCCCTGTGCCATCTGCCTTCGAAAGGGGGGATGAGAGGCTAGAATGGTAAAGTTGCGGGGAAGGCGCTGGCCTTGCACGCCGCTGCCCGAACTGGATCCCAGGTACCCACCCCATAGGGTCCCGAGCCCACCAGGAGTGAGTCCTGAGTGCAGAGCCCGGAGGAAGTCCTGAGCATTGCTGGGGTGTGGGCCAAAATCCAGGAAAAAAAGGAACAAGTGGTGGGTGAGCATGTGTGAGGGTTCACGCCCAGCGAGCAGGACAGCAAGGGCAGCTCAGGGGAAGACCAAGCACAAAGGGAAGGAGAGAAGAGGCAAAGACAGTGAGGAGGGGAGGGGAGTGGGCTGGAGGGCCGCGGGGACTGGGGGTCCTGTCCGTTCTGTCCTGGGCTCGTGGTCACTCATGGTCGCTCTGCAGACCAGTTTCCTTGCGGCACAATGGCCCCTGCAGGCGGGGACACAGCGGGACCTGGTCTTCATTCTTCAGGCACACGGTGGCGGGCGCTGGGGCGGGGGTGGCCGAGGACGTCCGCTCCTTCTGCCCGGCCACGCCTGACCCATCGCCCTGCTCTTGCCGCTTCCCTGCATCATCTGAGCTGCTGCCAATTGCCTGCTGACTGACGGGCCCAGCAGGGCCCAGGCTGTCCACTGCTGCTTTGCCTGCTGCGAACTCTCGAGCTACCTGGTTCTGTCCGGGGAGCGGGTCATCCTTGCCTCTGCGTAAGGATCTGGCCGTGACTCCCCAATACACTTAAAGTATATTGGTCAGATTAAATGCTCTCCCCAGGGCCAAAGAGATTTCTTTTTTGGGGGGTGGAAGGTGCTTTCAGAGGTTCAAGATCCAGCACTGTCAGGAGTGACCCCAAGAGCAGAGAGCCAGGAATAAGCCCTGAGCACCCCTGAGTGTGGCCCCAAAACCAAATAATAAATAAATAAAATTTCTAGGAGCACACGAGCTCTCCGGCCCAGCCATGTGCAGTGCTGCCGGGAACTGCAGTCAACTCTGATTTCAAGGGGTGGCTGGGAAGAGCTTGACAGCCTTGGGGGTCTCCACCAAGACCTGGGCTCAAACCCCCTCCACCGGGAGCAGCCCCCAAGCACCACGCCTGGAGTCCCTGAGCACTGCCAGGTGAGCCCCAAAACCAAAGAGCAAAAATAAACTAGGAAAGGTGGGCGGCGGTGTTCCCCGAGCCTCCTGGCCTGAGCGGGTGGGGCCGGCTGGACGCACGCGCTTCCTGGGCCCGAGACAGCTCCCTGAGGAAACGAGCACGGGAGCGAACGGCTTCTTTCAGCCAACCGTGGAGACCAGACTGCGAGGTTCAGGCGCCGGAGCAGGGAGAAAGCAGCACCCCTGGTATGGGGGGAGGCGGTGCTGAGGGGCTGGGCAAGGTCGGGGCCACGAGCTGAACTCAGGATGTTGATGCCAAAGCCTCTGCCCTGCGCATGGTGTGTGAGGCCCCAGGCTCCATGCCAGCAAGGCCGGACCCTCTGTGGGAGCCTGGTACCTCAGAAGAGCAACTCAGCCAACACGCGAACCGGGAGGCTCCCCCAGGGCACGCACGGACCTGTGTGCATGTATGTATGCGTGCACGTACGTTCCTGTGGGCATGTCTACACACAGCTGTGTGCGTGCGCGCGTTGTGTCTATGCAGTACGTGCCTGTGTGTATATACCCATCAGCCTGTGTATATACGGTATGCACTACGTGTACATGTATGAGTGCCTGTGTGTGTGTGAACGCTTGTGTGTGCACGTATGGAATTACGTTGTGGAGGTATACTTCCATGAAGCCACACAGACTCATTCTATATTCCTGTCATATGTGCTAACGGTGATGTGCAGTGTAGGAGTGAGCTCCACCCTGCGTAAAGATATGCAAGGCAGGGGCCAAAGAGCTGGAGAGCGAAGCCCCAGCGCTGCCCAGGCTCAATCCCGGAGGCCCGCCAGGAATAATCCCGAGCACAGAGGCGGGAGAAAGCCCTGGGCTCTGCCAGGTGTGACCCCAGAACAGAACAAAACAAGACAGCAGGGGGAGGCTGGAGATACGGCTCAGGCGTGGGGCTCTTGCTCGGAGGTGGGAGGCCCGGCTCAACCCCAGCACTGCAAACGGCCCCTTCAAGCACTGCAGGGTGTGGCCCACAGTCAAGCAGAGAAACAAAACCAAATTCCACAAATGGGCTGGCTCGCGAGGGAAGGAGAGGGGCTTCTGAGTCTGCTCCCCTCCTAAATGGCGAGGCGAGGGGAAGGAGGAGTCGGAAGTGAGGATGGAGGCAGGGCAGGGAAACCTGGTGGTGGTCGAGCAAGACAGGACTGGCCCCAGGCCTGTGCCCACGGCGCGCGGCCTCCTGGCTCCCGTTTCCGTGTCACCTGTTTTGTATCTTCCGTTGCACACACACTCACTCCCTCCTCTTCCGCATCGAGGGTCAATGCAGGGAGCAGAGGGGGCGGCAGGAAGCGCAGCCCCCAGCAAAGCCAGCCCCCCGGGACACGTCTCCATCGTGGGCCCGTTTCCCTGTGGACAATATCTCAGGACACCCTTGCACAGTCGGACACACTTTAGTGTTTAGGACTCAGAGAGACGTGAGGGGAGAAGCCACGAGGCCCCAGCTTTGACTTGCGGCCCCGCAATGGACAGAAGTCGAGGCCCCTCTGTGTCGACAGGGGTGCAGAGGGACAGGAGGGAGCAGGGAGGGACGGAGAGAGCAAACAAGCAACGCCAAGTGCCAAGCGTTCCCCAGAGTCCCTGGGTCCCGCTCTGACCCTCCGACGCCCCCTTCAGCTTCCCCACTTCATCGCTACGGCAGCCTGGGGCCGGACGAGCCCTGAGCACCGGAGGAAAGGCCCATCCCTGCTCCTGTCACCGGTGGTGGCTGGGAAGCCACTCGCCTGCCCCCCGGAGCTGCCCAGCCCACCCGGTCCTGTTCCGCCTCTCGCCCCTGGGGCCTGGGAGTCTGTGGGGGCCTGAGTATCGCACAGGGCGGGGGAGGGGGCTGCTTACTAGTTCCGTGTGGCTGGGCCTGCTGCTCACGGATGAGGCCACGGAGCTCACGGAGCTGAGCGAGGAGGCCGACGGGCGGCGCTTCAGGCTGGCGGGGGTGGTGGCCATCACACGCCTCGCGGGGGCCGCCTTGGCCTTGGCCGGCGTCGTGGAGGGGAAGCCGATCTTGGTGACTTTGTGAATGGGAGCAAACAAGCCGTACTTGGGCTGACACTGGAAGTACCTGCGGACAACGAGGAGGGGGGGACAAAAGACACCTTTGGCAAGAGAGACAGGCGCCGACCGCGGAGTCCACTGAGTCCCACAGTCTCACACCCCCACAAACTAACACGCTCCCACAGCCCCACACTCCCACACAGTCACACCCCAACCAACTCTCCCACACTCTCACACTCCCACTCACCCCAACAAACACACTCACACCCCAACCAAGACTCCCACATTTCCACAGCCCCACACTCACATACACTCACTCCCCAACAAACACACACACTCACACACCCCAACCAACACTCCCACACACTCACGCCAACCAACACACACTCACACTCACACCCCAACCAAGACTCCCACATTTCCACAGCCCCACACTCACACACACTCACACCCCAACAAACACTCCCACACTCTCACACTCCCACTCACCCCAACAAACACACTCACACCCCAACCAACACTCCCACATTTCCACAGCCCCACACTCACATACACTCACTCCCCAACAAACACTCCCAGACTCACCCGAAGAAACACACACACTCACATCGCAACCAACACTCCCACACTCTCACACTTCCACCAAAACAAACACTCACATTCACACCCAAACCAACACTCCCACACTCCCACAAACTCAAACCCCAACACACACACACACTCACACCCCAACAAACACTCCCACATGCTCACAGCCGCCCCACACTCGCACACACTCACTCCCCTAGAAACACCCATTCACACACAACCAACACTCCCACACACTCACACCCCAACCAACACACACTCACACCCCAACAAACACTCCCAGACTCACCCCAAGAAACACACACACTGACATCGCAAACAATACTCCCACACTCTCACACTTCCACCCCAACAAATACACACACTCACACCCCAACAAACACTCCCACATTTCCAGAGCCCCACACTCACACACACTCACTCCCCAACAAACACTCATACCCTCCCACAGCCCCACACTCACACATACTCAAACCCCAACTAACACACACTTACACCCCAACCAACACTCCCAAACACTCTCACCCCAATAAACACTTCCACACTCACCCCAAGAAACACACACACTCACACCCCAACCAACACTCCCACACTCTCACACTCCCACCCCAACATACACACACTCAGAGCACAACAAACACACCCACATTTCCACAGCCCCAAACTCACACACACTCACTCCCCAACAAGCACTCATACCCTCCCACAGCCCCACACTCACACACTCACACCCCAACTAACACACACACTCACACCCCAACCGATATTCCCGCACTCCTACACACTCACACCCCAACCAACACTCCCACAGCCCCACACTCACACACTCACATCCCAACTAACACACACACTCACACCCCAACCGATATTCCCACACTCCTACACACTCACACACCAACCAACACTCCCACAGCCCCACACTCACACACTCACACCCCAACTAACATACACACTCACACCCCAACCGATATTCCCACGCTCCCACACACTCACACCCCAACCAACACTCCCACACTCCCAACGTCCCACACTCACACTCACACTCACACCCCAAAAAAAAACACACTTACACTCAAACCCCAACAAACACTCCCACACTCCCACAGCCCCAGTCACACACACGCACACCCAACCAACACTTGCACGCTCTCAAACCAACAATGACACGCTCTCATTCCCTCACAAACATGCTCACACCCCCACCAACACTCACATGCTCATGCCCTCACCAACATTCACAGCCCCACACTCACACGCTCACATACACACACCCTCATACATACATATCCACACTCCGAAGCACACACATTCATACATTCACACACACACTCCCTCGCACGCCTCCCACCCCCACCGCGCAAACCAAGGGCGATTCCAAGCAGCCTCCCCGGCATCTGAAGGGCGACAGCAGGCCCGGGGGTTCCTGCGGGCAAGCACAGCTGCATGTGGGAGCCCCAGGCTGTCCCCACATCCCTGCAGGGTCCCCGAGTGCCACCGGAAGTGGCCCCGCCTAAGAACCAAGTGAAGTGGCCTGCAGTCTCCTCAGCGCCTCCCGGGCACCGTGCATTGCCCCAGGCTGTCTGGGGGGGGGGGCAGGAGGACCCACCTCGTTCCGGCCACGGCGCCATCGTTCTTGCCCAGCGGCTTGTCCAGCTCCACGCCGCACCAATCCCCCTTGGCGAAGTACGTCTCCCCGAGGAAGCGCACCACACCGGCCTCCACGCCTCCCACCTGCCAGAGGGACGCGGGTCAGGCACTCTGGACTGCGCAAAGCGCCCCCACCCCCGCGAAGGAACATTCTGGCTTCAGAGTAGGGATTTCCGGAAGAAACCCCAAAGGTCAAGGTGCCATTTCCCCCTGCAACCCCTACAGGGTGAGCAGACGCTGCTGCTCAGTGTCCATGCAAGGCAGCGGCGTTCACACCCACTCGCTTACACCGGTGGCCTGGCTGACCACACCCCTGGGAATCTCTGACCCAGGCCAGCCACCTGGTGTGGCGAGGGGGTCGCTGCCCCGTGGGTGTGGGAGCAGAGCCGTGGCAACCCCACCGCTGGAGAACAATTAAGCCAGAAACCAGCTAGAGGAAAATGACTGTTCTCATATCTTAGCGGAGTTCGATTTTCCAGTTCTCCTTCACTATGCCTTGGCTTGATGCTTGGCCCCCGGGACGCAGAGCAAAACAGAATCACAGCGCTGGACACTGACGGGAATGCTGACAGAAAGGGCCAGAGCACCGGGGGAAGGGCACTGGCTTTGTGTGTGGCCACCCTGGGTTCAATCTTCAGCACCCAAGATGGTCCCCCTAGCCCGCCAAGACTGATTCCTGAGTGCAAAGCCTGAGTGACCCATAAGCACTGCCAGGAGTGGCCCCAAAACCAAAAAGTCAAAACAGAAAGGGGGGGGGGGAGAGAGAGAGAGAGAGAGAGAGAGAGAGAGAGAGAGAGAGAGAGAGAGACCTCAACTAATAATGCCTGAGAGCGCGGTTTTCTTTTTTCGGGTCTGGGGCAGGACTGGGTTCACGTGCTCGGGGGTCACTCGCAGCACGAGGGGTAGCAGCGTCACCCAGGACTGTCTCTGCAAGTCCTGAAGTGCCATGTGCAAAGGCCCTGGCACAGCCTCCGTGGCCAGGCGTGGGCCCTGGGCACTGTGAGTGTGACAAGGAATAAAAGAACAAGAGACAGGTGGCTGGGGTGGCGGCCCTGGGCTGAGAAGAGGCTGCAAAGTTCATCGGCGAAGAATTTGGCACAGAACATGCCGTCCCTGACCCGGAAACAGCCTCCTGGAACAGCACAGCTAGAAGCCAGTCACGTCTCTCAAGACCCTGACTTCATATCCTGGAAATATCATCTGCCCAAAACTGCCGCAAGCCTGTCTCCAGAACATTCTGTCAGAGCTCAGCTGGAGAGAAGGGAAGTGATCTCCCAAGGTCAGGAGAACCACCGCACATCAGCCCGGAGAAGCTCTTCACGGTTGGGCTCTGAGACGCCACAGGACGGACAGAGTGACCTCCCGCTCTGAGACACCATAAGACTGACTGTCCCACTCTGCGACCCCTGCCTACTTGCGAGCACAGACGGGACTTGAGGTCAGAGCTGGGCATTTCCAGTGAGCCCACTGAGGGTCCCTGAGTCTCCAGAGAGAACCAAAGTAGCACAAGCATGGGGGCAGTCTGTCCACTGCCAGTGACAGGGAGTGCCAGGGGCAGGGGACCGCCTTCCACAGGCCTAAGGCTGGAACAGCCGTCTCAGAGCCTCCGAAGGGCTCCTCCGAGGTCAGTCACGTAAACATCGGGGCCAGCTGGCGCAGAACCTGGACTTCCTGTGCGCAGGGAAGAATGGGGCAAAGGGCAGGAGGCCCTTTGGAGAGCCGGGAGGGCGCCAGCCCTGCACGGGAGCTTCGCCTCGGTGCCCCGAGGCCAGCCCCCACTCGCCACGGCCTCCTGACCACGGCTGCGTTAGGCCGTGGAGCGCCAAGCAAACCTTCCTTGAATTAGGAAAAAGACCAAAGAAAGTGTTTGGGTTTTCTTTTTTCCCCCTTCTTCTTTCAGAAAACAGCCATTATGCTGGTTGTGGTCCCCCAAAAAAACCCTCAAAAACTTCATTTTGAAAGGCGTGCTCGAGCTGAGGTATGGAGCGATGGAACAGCACAGCGGGCAGGGCGTTGGCCTTGCACACACCTGCCCGGATGTGGTCCCTGAGCACAGGGCCAGGACTCAGCCCTGAGCACCACCACCAATAAATGAATAACTGATCAGAGTTATTCACCGCAGAGCCAGTGGCAGTGTCCCCGCTCCCTTGTTCCAACGACACTGGTGTCCCTATGTCCGGGTGTGGACGGTTGTGAATGCAAGTTAAAAAAAAAAGTCTTTTTTCTTCTTTGGGTCTTTGGGTCACACCTGGCGATGCTGAGGGGTGAGTCGTGGCTCTGCATTCAGGAATCATTCCTGCGATGCTTAGGGGACCCTATGGGATACCGGGGAACCCAGTTTGCTGAGTGCAAGGCAAACGCCCTCTCTGCTGTACTACTGCTCCAGCCCCCCAAACAGTCTTTAAACCGTGAGTCTCCTCCAGCTCCAATTCCCTCCCCGTGTTACTCTTTGGCCATCCCTGAACCCTGACCGTGACCCTCCAGGACCCTCCGAGGGCCACCCTGCGCCTGCACAGCTCTCCTCTCCGGCCTCCACAGCTCTGACACCGGCCTGGCGATGGCCATCCCTGTGGTCCCCGGGAAGCCACTGGCTCCGGGCCAGCCCCCAGTCTGTCTGGTCAGAGCCGCCCGCCTCAGACGTCCCCGAGGTGACTTTTCCCGGCCGCTTCCCACGGGTTCTGAAAGCGTTATTGAGTGCTTCTGCTGGGGAGAACAGTTGTCTACAGCCAAGCGCCTCTGCTTAGGGGAGCTGTGCAGAGGAATGGGCTTGGGGTGGACTGAGGATGCCATGTGCAGGGACCTGGTGACCCCCACCAGAAACTCATCTCACAAAGGGTGCCCCCTCGCCCCCACCGAAGGCCTTCCAGGAGCTGCTCAGAGAAACCCAAGAGCAGGTGCTGAGTCTGAAGATCGAGCAACCAAGACAGCAAAACATACTCCTGAGAATGTTCCGGAGACGGGTCCCTACCCGTGGCCTACCCAGGGTCCATCCCCGACACCCCAGATGGTCCCCTGAGCCCTACCAGATCCCTGAGTTCAGCACCAGGAGGAAGCCCTGAGCATGGCCAGGTGTGGCCCAAACACCAAACCACACACGTCTGGAGAGACGGCTCAGGGCTTGCGCACGGAATGGCCTGGAGCGGCTCGGGGTGAGCCCTGTGACGCCCCAAACACAAACATCACAAACCAGAGCAATGGAACCGATTTCCAACTTTGTTCGTTGGTTTGTTTTTTGAGTCACAGTCAGAGTGCTCAGGGCTTACTTCTGGCTTGGTGCTCAGGGATCACTCCGGGATGTGCTTGGGGGACTGTACATGGGACCAAGACTTAAACCCCGGGTCAGAGGCATCCAAAGCACACGGCCTCCCCACGGCATGACCCCTCCACCCTGTTTTGGCTAAACTGGTAAAACTGGCAGCATCCCCGCACGCATCCATCACGCTGGAAACTGCAGGACCAGGTGTCCTGGCTGCTCGTGCTTCCACCCAAACCGCGAGTCTGGGAAAGCTGATGGACCAGACAGGCGAATGGACACCCACCCGCGACCGCTGCCCTCGGCACTCACCAGCACCCGGTCCCCGAGCTTCAGCTCCTGCTCCCCGTTCTTGAGGGAGCCAGCCTCCGAGAGGTTGGAGATGGACTCGCTGGCCGTCCTGGTCAGGTTGCTGATGTGAGGGGTGGCCGGTGCCTCCTTCGCGGAGGGCTGGGGTGCCTTCGGGGCGGCCGCAGGGGCCGGGGCGGCCGACAGGGGCGGTGTGGCCTGGGCAGCAGGCGCTGGCTGCAGGCCGTTGGTCTCATCGTCGGCCTGCCAGCTCCTGCTCAGCTTGGACGGCCGGATGAAGATGCCCTTCAGCGGCTCGCACTGGAAGTAGCGCACACCCGCCACCGAGCCGTCGTTCTTGCCGATGGGCTCGTCCAAGACGATCCCGGCCCACTGACCAGGGGCAAACTGGGTCTCCCCGAGGAACTGGATGAATCCAGGCTTGTTCCCCTTCACCCAGACTCGTTCCCCGACCTGGAAGTCGTCCACAAACTCCTCCTGCGTCTCCGAGGAGGGGGCGCTGGGGGTTTTCTCCCCAGGCACGGACTTCTCAACGGGAGCAGCCGCTGGAACAGCAGAAAGGGTCAGAAGGGTCAGAAGGGTCAGGAAGGGCCTGTCCAGGTCCAGTTAAAGTGTGGTTGGGGGTGGCCACACCCAGCAGTGCTTGGGACTACTCCCAGCCAATGCCGGGGGCTGCTTGTGGTGAAGCCTGGCCGGGCCCACCGTGAAGGGGACGTGCCTACCTACTGCAGCATCCCAGGCCACAGTCATATTTGGGCAGCTGAGGGGAAATCTTTGGACACACCCCGTGATGCTACGGACCAAGCCAGGAGAAAGCTCCAACACAGTGTCTTATTTCTGCTGTGTCCACTGGCCCATCTTCTTTTTCTTTTAGGGGGGGAGCACTCCAGCCAGTCCGCAGGGCCTATTTCTGGCTCTGCGCTCAGGGTCACTCATGTGAGGTTGAGGCTGGAGAGTCCCATGGGGTGCCGGTTGCCCTCCCCACTGTACTGTGGCTACGGCCGGCAATGAGGCCCTTTAGTCCAGGTGAGTCCACCTCCCTCAGCCTGTCCCCAAGCCCGGGCGAGGGGGCTAGCAGTTAGGAGGGAGCGTGTTGGTCGCCTCAGCTGTCACCAGTTGCCGTGACACGAAAGTCACAGAACGTGAGACTCGTGTGTGAGAGCTGTCCCCAGAGCCATGAACGTGCCTACAGCTCAGGGAGCCCTTCCCGGGCGAGGACTCGGGAGGGGGTTCCCGGGTGGAAATGAGTCTCCCCTGGCCCGGGCTGAGCGCACTTACCGGCCGAGGGCGCCTTCAGGGCCCAGCTCCCATGCTTGAGGATCTTGGTGGGGGCCTTCAGCCCGCTGGGCCTCAGCAGACTCATGGTCAGGTGGTCAGACGCTGCCGCGGCCACTACCGGGCCCTGACTGTCGAGCCCACTGTGGGGCCTTCTGAGGCGCACTCGTTCTCAGGGATAAATCTCTGAAGAGCAGAGGAGAGAGTCTGTCTCACGGGAGCGACCACAGCAGCTTCCGGAGCCCAGAGAGCTGCCAGTCTGAGACTCGCCACCCCGAGTGCGACCCCCAGCCTCCCGCACAGCCCCCTGAGCCCACCAAGTGTCATTCCTGCACAAAAACTCAATCCCAAACAGACAAACAAACAACAGCAGATTCAGGGCCAGAGGGCAGAGGGGACAGGTACTTGCCCTGCGGGCAGCTGACCCTCACGCCCTCCCTGGCATCACACCCACCCCCAAACACATTCAGGAGCCAGAAATCGTCCCTGTGCACTGTGAGTGCCACTGACCACCTTCCCGTCCAGACACTGACTAGCCGGGAGGCGACTCAGCAGTGATGGCTGGTCTTGTGTGTGCATGTGTGCGTATGTATGTGTGTGAGAGGCCCGGGGTTACACACAGAAGCTAAGGCAAGCAACAGGCACACTTTTTTCTATGGGCTGAGAAGTGCCAGGGAAAAGGGCCCAGCAAGACTGCGCCAAAGGGGGGCTGGAGAGCGATAGCACAGTGGGTAGGGCGTTTGCCTTGCACGTGGCCGACCCAGGTTCGATTCCCAGCATCCCATATGGTCCCCTGAGCACTGCCAGGACTGATTCCTGAGTGCAGACCCAGGAGTAAATCCTGTGCATCACCAGGTGCGACCCAAAAAGAAAAAAAATTGCGCCAAAGGGGAGCGAAGGAGGTTTTGGCGTTTCCTTCGTTCCTTGTGACGGTGCCCAAGTTTGATAACCACAAGCCAGTATTAACTGCATTTCTTAACCCACAGAACTGAGGCAGACATGTGGATGGGGGAAGCATCGCCATGGCAATGGAACTCCGAGGAAGTCAACAATAGCTTCATGGCCACCAAAAGACCACCTGAGGGCACGGGACCCAAGGTCTGGTCAAAATTAACCCACATTAGGAGGCCCAGAGCAGGCTGGACCCCCCGAGGGAATAGGAACAAAGGCCAGGAAAGGAATTTCTAAGAGGACCTTGGACCACTCAACTCTACCCCCTTGGCAACCACCCTAGCAACGGACTCTAGGTAGCTAGAAACTCCCACCAGGGGCAGCCTGGGGAAAACCCGAGATTAGCCCCCTTGAACCAAGGGAGGGCGCTCATGTGTGCCCGAGCCCAGGGACTGCTCTTGCCTACGAGGTCGGTCATGTCACGGGCTTCTCCCCTCCTGAGGTGTGGACTTTCGGACCGAACGCAACCAGGCAACCTAACGTGTTCAGTGGCTTTCTGCGCCTCTGGAGAAGCCGCACTCTCTCTCGAGCGTGTTACTCCCTCCCTCATTTCCCCTTCCTAAAAGCCTCCAAATAAAATGTTCCTGCTTCATGCTCATCTCCTGAAATGATTTTCTGCGAGAAGGACAAAGGCCCGGGGGCCTGAGGAGGTCGAGGATCGACTCCCTTTCCCTGAAAAGGGCAACCCCTCACTCCGGCCCGAGACCCCGGGAAGGCCTAGTGGGTGTCGTGTGGCTGGTAGGGCTCGTCGCGCTCATCAGTGCCAGCGCTCCAGCCAGTCCCGGGGGAGTGACATCTTCTCCTCTGCTTCTCATCAGCCCCCCATGAGGGCCCACTGACTTCAGAGTCATTCCGTATTTAATAGAAAAGTCCGCAGGGGGCAGAGAGGCAGGACAGTGGGGAGGGCACTTGCCTTCTATCCAGTTGTCCTGGGCTCGATCTCCGTCAGCACAGGGACGTTAGCCGGCCAGGGTGACCCCTGGGCACAGCCAGGTATGGCCACCCCACCCCACCCCACCCCCACCCCCCAAAAATATATATATATATATATAACTACTAAAAAAACTTAAACGAACTACAGATTAAAAACTATCATACACTAAAGAACTGTTAGAGAAAAAAGCCACCCGCACGCGGGCAAAAAGCCCAGAGACTCAGATTCACCTGTGTCACACTGCACTCGCAGCTTAAAGAACTGAGCTCTGCCAAACAGGCTCGTGCCAGTCTCCTACAGAGACTGAAAATGGCACTTGGAGTCTAGAATGTTCCAAGGTAGAATGAGAATTCCGCAAGGAGGAGGGCATCATGGGCCCTTCTTAAAGGGGCAGGCGCCACCCTTCGTGATGCCAGGGTCCGGCTGAGGCTCCGGAGGGCTGCCCTGCAGATGCCAGCACTAGCTGGCCAATGTGCCTCTGGTCCCTGCGGGGCCCAGTTCTGGACTCCTGGGCCCTGAGAAAGTGGTTTCAGAAAACGTTTGACAAATGTTTGGCAGTTACAGATCTCCAACTGAGGTCATTCGGCGTCCCCCGAGTGTGACCTGGACCCAGTGACTGTGCCCAGGGCCCTCCTCAGGAGCTGGGCCATAAAATCTATGGGCGGGCGGGGGCGGGGGCGGAGGGGCAGAGCGACAGGGCAGAGGCCCTGAGCCCGACCCTGATAGCCCTGCTCTCTGTGACCCCAGTGCTGTGAGCAACACCTGCCGCACTGTGGCCAGGGCGTGGCCCAGCCCACTAAGGCCTGAGAGCTGTACAGAGGAGTCTGGCCTGGCCTGCTCGGATGGGAGCACAAGCTGAATGAGTGCGGGTCCCCTCGAGGATGAGTGAGCAGGAACGGGGGAGTGGTGGGGAGGTGGGGAGGGTGGAGTGACCTAACCTGGGGGCTCAGGTCGGGACACTTGGACGGGACACCTGGCCGTGCTCAGGGCCGACTTTGATCCAGTCATCGGGGCTCATGCTGGCAGGACCTGGCGGGGGGGGGGGGGGGTGACGTACAGGGTGGGGTGGGGTCAGCCGCAGGCAAGGCAGGCTCCTTGGCCCTGGGCTACCTTTCCGGTCAAGGATACCTATTTTCTTTCTTTCCTTTTGTTTTTTGGGACACCCGGCAGTGCTCAGGGTTACTCCTGGGTCTGCTCTCGGGAATCACTCCTGGCGGTGCTCAGGGGGACCTATGGGGTGAGCCATGCACCAGGCAAGCGCCAAGTCTTGATGCCAAGGTGCCCACGAAACACAGTGTGCAACAAGGGACTCTACAGAGAACGTCAGGGCCAGCAAACGCTACGAGGAAGTCAATCAATTCTGAAAAAAACACAAAAAGATGCAAAAGGAGGGGCTGAAGTGAGAGCACAGTGGGGAGGGGTTTGCCTTGCTCACGGCTGACCAAGATTCGATCACCAGTCCTGAGCACTGCCAGGAGTAATTCCTGAGCATCCCTGAGTGTGACCCAAAAAGCCAAAAAAAAGAAAAAAACAGCGCGAAAGAAAATGTGTTTGAGCCTCACTGTCTCCCTGAGACTTGAGCACTCAGTGCCGTGTGTGAGCCCAGTAGAGTCTCCGGCCTAAACATGCCCCGACCCCCTCACCCCCATGCTCCTGTGTTTGGACCGTGACCCTAAATCCTGTGATGGGACCACATGTGTCCATGACAAAGACGCTAGCAGGCTCACGCCCCAGAACGTCCCTGCTTCACACAGGCGTGGCACACGGGTCCTGGCCTGCTAGTGGCCGGCAGTGATTTGGCAGGAAGCAGAGGTGTGAGCCTGAACGTGGGTCAAGTACGTTCCTTCAGCCTGGAGGGGAGGAATGTCCGAGAGGGGGTTTTGAGCACTGCCTCACAAGCATGAGGTCCTGAGTCCAAGTCCCAGGGGTCACATGTGCACCTGGCACAAAGCCGGCACAAACCAGGCAGCTCTGCTGTCCCAGCACCACGCAGGAAGGGGGGTGACCCCAGGGGGAGGGCCACCGAGAGAGGAGGGGGACACCACAGAAAGGAGGAGGGAACACAGGGCAGGAGTTGAGGGCTGCAGGGCCGGGAGCACCGGGCAGAGAGCAGCCCTGGGGAGCAGGAGGCCAGGAGGGCGCACCTTGTCACTGGCCACTCGAGGCCGTGTGCAGACCCACGAGGCTGACAGGGCGCCAGCGACGGGGCAACCCCAGCAAGGATTTTTCTTTAAGTTTTGGGCCACGGGGCCAGAACTCTAGTACAGCGGGGAGGGCGTTTGCCTTGCACACAACTGACCTGGGTTCAATCCCGGCATCCCATAGGGACCCCAGAGCACCTCCAGGAGTAAGTCCTGAGTGCAGAGCCAGGAGTGACCCCGGAACATGTCCAGGTGTGACCCAAAATCAAAACAACAGCAGAGCAAGCGGAAGGGCCCGGAAGCTCTGAGCCACGGAAACGCCGAGGTTGGTTGGTGCCCACTCGCCTCCGCCCCCTGCCAGGCCAGGCCGGCCTGGGATCAAGGTGCCCGAGCGTCTCCAGACAGGATCTGCCTCAGCGGCTCGGTGCGTTATCTCAGCCTATCACCCAACTCGACTGGGATTGACTCTGGTTATCTCCTTGACTGGTTATCTTGGGCATCTCAGGGGCCAGCCGCCAATCTCCGTCCTCCCACCTGGCCAGGGCGGGATCAGGTGTCAGCAGCTGGGCCCTGAACACCCCACCTGCCCGTCCAAACGCAAAGCAAGCACAAAGCCAGGCTTGCCCCCAACTCGTAGGACACGACCAAGCTAGGGGCCCCGGAGAGCACTGGGCCCGAGGAAGGGTCCCAGAGATCCCCAAATTTCCCTTGCTCGACGGCCCGGCCCAGCAATATGCATCAACCACTGGGCCCGAGCTCTCTGCTTTCCTTCTGCTTGCTCAGCGAGACGCAGCACCTCACACCTGTGTTTGGAGGGGAGGAACACCAAACTTTTTTTTTTTGGCTTTTTGGGTCACACCTGGTGATGCACAAGGGTTATTCCTGGCTCTGCACTCACAGGGGTTACTCCTGGCTCTGCACTCAGGAGACCATATGGATGCTGGGACTCAAACCCGGGATGGCCACGTGAAAGACACACGCCCTACCCACTGTGTATCTCTCCAGCCCCGGAACTCCAAACTTTATATAGAAAACAACGTATTTCACAATGCCTTTTCAGCCATTCTGATTGTTGGGGGGTAAATTCTAAACAATCATGGTGCATCTTTTGTTGAAATAATGAATGCAATCAATGTAGAGGATAGTTAAGGAGAAATCATCTGCCTCACAGGCATTGGGTGGGTGGGAGCTGGGGTATATTGGGGTTCTTGGTGGTGAAAAATGAGCACTGGTGAAGGGTGAAGGGAAAGGTGTTTGATCATTGCATGACCGAGACTTAAATCTGAAAGCTTTGTAACTTTTCCCACGGTGATTCAATAAATAAATAGAAGAAGAAAAAATAAATAAATAAATAAAATTATGAAAAACAAAAAAAGTAAGGTGGAGTTCAAGCCCAATTCAATCAGCTAATCAGTGGCTGAATAAATAGCAGTACTCCTACATTAAAAAGAAACAAACAAACAAACAAACGAAAAACACTGTACTTGTGAGGCGAGTGCATCAGCAGCCTGATGGCACCTTCAGACTCCAGATACCCCAAAATTGCTGCTGTGCCTTTGGCCAGACCCCAAAAACTTGGGCAAAGTTTACCAAGAAAGTAAACGGCCAAAAGTTAGGTATGTGGGAAACACACCCACAAGCCCCCTCCGGCTCAGCTATATCCTTGGAGGCATGGCCTCTCTGGTTCCTGATTGAACTGCTTAATGGCCATGATCCCAGAGACTCAGAAACACATCTCGAAACCCAGTGGCTTTTGGCAGAAAGGCGTCTGGTCCCTGCAGTGCTGGGCCCATGGGTTCATGCCTTGGCCTGTTCCCCCTGGCGGCCAGGTGGCCGCCATCCTCCAGAGGTCACTGGACAGTCAGGCTTGGGCCCTCAGTGACAAAACTTGTTGGGCCTCACAGGATGGGGGTGGAGCCAGTCCTGTCCTCCCCGTCCCAACGAGACCCCAAGTCATCGTCCATGAACAGCCTCTCTGACTCCTGATCAAGCTGCTTAATGACCAGGATGCCAGAGACTCAGGAGCAAATCTCGGAACCCAGCAGGTTTGGGCAGAAATCCCTCCAGATTGAAGTGTTCAAATTTGGAATTTCAAAATCACGTGGCCACTACTGCAGCCACACAACATCATAGGTTATTCATAACCAGCAATAGAAAACAAACTGTCTACTGTTGCCTTTTCAGCAGATCTGAGTGTTGGGGTAAAATCTCAAACAATAATTGTGGGTCTGGTGTCAAAATATCGAATGTGATCAAAGTCGAGAGAAAATAATTTGGAAATCATCTGCCCCACACGTAGGGGGAGGGTGTGGGATGGGGATATACTGGGGTTGTTGGTGGTGGAGAATGGGCACTGGTGAAGGTACGGTTGTTTCATTGTATGACCGAGATTTAGACCCGAAAGCTTTGTAACTGCTCTCATGGTGACTCAATAAATAAAATCATAAAAAATGAAAAAAAAGTAAGGTGGAGTTCATGCACAATTCAATCAGCTAATCAGTGGCTGGATAAATAGCAGTACTCCTAAATAAAAAAAAAGAGAGAGAGAGAAATCCAGAAAAACACAGCAAATCTGTACCCCAAGCGCACTCCTCCCCAAACGATCCATTTTCCCCCACCCGAGATAAAGCCGACATGCTATGGGTCACATCCTCCTGCCTCTGGCCCCCAAAACGCGACGCTCCCTCCTCCCACCCCGGGGACTGATGGCACAAACTCCATCTTTGTGTCACGCCGTACGTGAGACATTTGTCACTAGAACCTGATGACTCACTTCAGAACCTCAACAGAAGCCACAAAGATGGGGAGCACTGCTCGGGGAGCACCATACAGGGGCTGCTCAGACCTTCTCTGCCTCTGTCCCCCGCCTGCTCTGGGGACGATGCATAGACAAGTGGCCAGGGGTTGAGAACAGAGGAACCAAGCCTGGAGGAAGTGGGTGCTTGTGTTTTGTTTTCTCTGGAGGCCTCTAACTACGGCTCCTCTTAAGAGACAAAGAAGGCCGCAAATAGGCAAACACTCTGAACTCGGTTAGCACCCAACTCTGATTTAACGCCAAGATCTGCTCTAAACGAACCTTGAAAGGGTAAGCTAAATATCTCTCAGGGAAGCAAATAACCTTAGGGGATTATCTACTCTGGTACTAAAAATGGGGGGAAAAAAGTCTGTTTTGGATTTCTTGAAAATGTCAGCTGGACTCAAAGCTGGGGTTTCCGAAGGCAGTTCTATTTCATCCCGCAGCACAAATGCTTCCTCCCTGCTAGAGCTTTGGCTCACGTCTGTCCAGCGTCTTCTGGACAGGGAAACACCAGCCCTGGGAGGTGTGGCGTGATGGGACACTGGCACACAGGAAGCACCTCAATTTGGGTCATTTTCCCCCCTTAGGACTCCGAGGACCCCTTACCCCTCGGGCAGCGCCGCACGGCATTCTATCAGGAAGTTACATAAAAATCAGTCTTCCGTTCGAAACAAAATTTCAGGAGCTGTAGACACAGTTCAAGACTATATACAGCCTGAAGGCACAGGACATATGCAAACGGCATCTATTCACTGTCATCAGCGAGCCCCGTCACCCGTCTCATGCTGGCATTCAACTTCAAAATATCCAGATAGAGGAAATTTTTATGTGTCAGGGGGGGAAATCAGAGTTAGCAAGAGCTCGAAGAGAAGAGCAAGCCGGCAAACAGGACTAAGAGAAGGTGAGCGGAGGTGAGGCCGGTCTCTGGCCTAACCCGGGTCCCAGCCCCAGCTGCCCTGCAGAACCCACCAGGGGACACCCCACATGCCTCGGAAAACTCACGGACACCCCACATGCCATGGAATCCCTCCAACGCTCACAGCTGCTCAGGTCTGACTCACACCCGCCCTTCCATGCAAAAGAGCTGAAGGAACAAGGATCCCCAGGTCGAAGCTTCTAGTGTCAGGGCTGGAACGAGATAGTACAGCGGGGAGGGCATTTGCCTTGCATGCAGCCAACCTGGGTTCAAATCCCGGCATCCCATATGGTCCCCTGAGCACCGCCAGGAGTAAATCCTGACTGCACAGCCAGGAGTAACCCCCGTGCCTCTCCGGGTGAAAAAATTAACAATAAAAAGATAACACTGTGGAGGTGTGCAGACTGGGGGCGGGGTGCAGAGGGAGACCTCCCAGAGAGCCTGGCCCAGAGTGAGCATAACATCCCCAAAGACCCCGTAGGATGGCTCCGCCAGGTCTGGGGTGCAGCCTCACACTTGAGTCTAAGCCACCCTGGTCAGGATGTCCAAAGAGTCCTCAGAAAAGAACGGAATACTCTGCATTGGAGCAGACCACAGAGGCTGATGCAGGGGAAGGAAAGCATTAGGGGTCCTCTTTCGAACTGCTCAGGGGCCCAGGTGACTGTTCAGAGCGGGAACTGTGTCTGCCTGCGGACAGCTAAGCCGGCTCCTGCCCGGCCCTGCCCAGCCCCGAGCACCCAAACAAAACATTCATGTTTAAAAACGGCGTATTACTACAGAGACACCTCTAACAACTCCCACCCGGCGAGGCTCAAGGGATAGGCTCTGCACTCAGGAATTATTCTGGTGGTGCTTTGGGAACCATATGGAATGCCGGGGATTGAACCTGGGTCAGCTGCGTGCAAGGCAAATGCCCTCCCAATGTATATTGCTCCAGCCCTTGTAATTCCTCTTTAAAAGCCCCTAGGGTCATATCTGGTGGTGTGTGGGTCCCTCCTGTCCTGAACTCGGGGCTCCCCAGGTGATGCTGGGGCTCTAGCCCTCTAAGCTATATCCCCACCACCCATAATTCTGTATTTTTTTAATACGGAATTATGGGTGGATGTGGGGGGATGTGGGGCCCTTGGTTCTGACCTGTGTCGGGTCTGCCTGTTGGGATGGCCCCACCCCGACCGCACAGGGCCAGGAGCGACCCTGGGTGTGACCGAGACGGCCCCTACCCTCAGCTGGGGTGACCAAGCCGCTTCCTCAAAGCTTATGCACTGCTGACTGGGAACAGAAGGAGCAGAGAGGCCTCTCCCAGACCCGCAGTGACTCGTATGGAAGGTGAACCCCGAGTCCTGTCACCACACAGGGCCGGGCAGGCCCCTGTCCTGTCACCACACATGGCATGCAAGCCCTTTCCTGCTCCAAGACTGGGGTGGGGAGAGGCCATCGGGGGAGCCCAGGAAAGTTCTGGATTCCACAGGCCGAAGCCCAGGGACGTGAGCAAACCCACGGGGAGCTGGGTGACAGCAGCCCAGAAACCAAGCGAGCCCCAGGTTCTTTCTCTTAAGGTGCTGCTGAGACCAACATGCTGAGGGGAAAGGGGGCCTGGAAATCTGGTGATGCACCTGCGTTCTCGAAAGGTCGTGTCTTGAGACCAGCAGCAGTACCACAAATCAACTCACATGCCCAAGAACTCAGGGAAATGTGATCGCGTCTCAAACACACCTGCACAAGCTTCCAACGAACAGCAGAGGGCGCAGAGGGCGCAGACAGGCACCGGGAGCGCTGGGGCCGTGCACAGGTTCAAGCTGACTCCCGGGCTTGGCACTGGGGGTCACACCAGTCGGGGCTTGGAGGACCATATGGGGTGCCAGGGAACGAACCCGGGTCGGCCAGGGGCAAGGCAAGTGCCCTACCCACCTTACTATCTCTCTGGCCCTGGTACGCCGTTTTTAGAGGACATTATCAAGCTGATGTGTTTCCCCTTGCATCTTCCCCTTCATTCCAGTATTTATTTTCCCTTTCCCTCCCTTTCTCGCTGAGGCTGAGGGTCGCACACTCTAGGTGGTGGTTACCCACTTGGGGGCGGGGGGGGGGTCTCACTCGGCCTGCCAGAACTCCAGCCATGCCCAATTTTCCCTATTTCCAGTAAAAAGTACGTCATAGGAAAAGCATCTGGTTGAAAACTCACATAAATCAATGCTTTGGGGTCTACAGATTGTCTTAAGGGACTAAGCATGGAGAAACCTCACCGCACAGAAGAAAGAGCCAGAGATCTGGCCCGGGCGCCCCTAAGAGCCAAGCTGACACTTTGAAAGAGAAATATTTCAGAAGTGCTCCCTGTCATAAAGATAGTAAACAAAACATATAAAATCATATTTGCAAACAAAAAACCACCTTTCAGAAAAAGACAACATTTAAAAAAGAAATAGTCCGGGTGGTCAGATATATAGTTCAGTGCGAAGGTGCTTCCCTGGCATCAAAGAGTCAAATATGGACCCCTGAGGACCCCCAAGAGTAATCCCTGAGCATCACCAGGTGAGGCTCCAAGCAAAAACCAAAGCAAAGCAAACAAATAAATATGTGCTGAAAATAACCAGTAGGAAACAGGCTGGGATGGGCGTGTGGGAGAAACAGAATTTCCCGCACACCCTGCACCCAGCCCTGAGGTCACACTGCAGAACCTCAAGAGTTTGAATGAAAAATGTAGGCAATTGTATTTCTAGAAAATGAGAATGTAAGATTAGAGTCTTCAGGTCTTGCCAAGACTCAATCAAGGGGAAAGGCGGTCACTAAAACAAAATCCCTCACAAGTGGCTAACTGGAAAAACGCAGTGACAGACTTGACTATTTCTGGCTGGAGCGGCCCTGCCTTCCACTCTCGAAGCTTCCTCCACAGCCACAGTCAAGTCAGGGTGGGACGGGCACAAGGACAAAGATCGACCAGCAGCAGAGAAACACCAGAAATAAACACATTTAAGGACAACTGAGTTTTGAGAATTCATTAACGGCATTAACAATTTTAAGCAAATTCGTTGAAACAGGAGGGTCTCCATAAGCAAGAGGAGCAGAGGCCCGAGAGACAGCACAGGGGAAGGCGCTGGTCTTGCACGCAGCCAACCTGGGTTCTATCCCTGGCAGCACATATGGTCCCCGAGCATGGGCAGGAGTGATCCTTGAGCACAGAACCAGGAGTAAACCTTGAGCACTGCTGGGTGTGGCCCAACTCCCGTCTCTCCCCAAAAGGAAGAAACTGGAGGCTTCCAGGAATCACTGAAATGCCAGTGTCAGTGTCACCATCACAAACGAGGCAGAAACGAGCGTCAAGTTCAAAGGGCAAACACTGAACTTACTCTGAAGGCGCCCTCCGGCTCCATGGAGAGAAGGTCCCCGTCGAAGGGAAAGAGGTCCAGGCTGTACTCCTCCCTGTGGATGAAGGAGCCCAGGACGCCCAGGTCCTTCAGCCGCTGCTCACACAGCAGGCTACGCTGGGGTACAAACAAGATGTGGAAATCTCTTGTGAGGCCACGTCTCTCTTCACTGCAAGAGAAGGACCGTGCGTTAGCCCGAGGCCCCGAGGCGAGGACTGCTCCCCAGGGCCCCCCCTGTGCCTGACACACAGTGGGCTCTAAAGAGACGCTTATGAGCTAAGCCCCCACCACTGACTCGGCCCAAGATTCTAGTTTTCTTGCTCTCTTGATTTTGATGCCTTTTCTGGAAACCGCTGACCTGTGCTCTGCCAAGGGGCAGTGTTACTTTCTCATGGGCCATTGATGGGACATGAAAACTCTCAGGGTTGGGGCTGGAGCAACAGCACAGCGGGTAGGGCGTTTGCCTTGCACGCGGCCGACCCGGGTTGGAATCCTAGTTCCCAACATCCCATATGGTCCCGTGAGCACCACCGGGGGTAATTCCTGAGTACAGAGCCAGGAGTAACCCCTGTGCATTGCCGGGTGTCACCCAAAAAGAGGAAAGAAAAAAAGAAAAACCTCTCAGGGTTATTGCAACGAACATCTGTTTCTTGCAGAAAAAATAATGTTTCTATTTAATCAAGCGATGTCTCTAGGAAAATAAAAGTTTGCTCCACACCGTGCCTGATCTTGCGCAAATACCTCGCATGCTTTTAAGTCCTTAGGGGCCACGTCGATCAAACGTAATGCAGACTGGACTGGTGCACTTCCTCCATAGATGCTGCAGCATTAAATTTTAATCAGCTTCTCCTGACTTTGCTTATGAAGTTTGAGCATATGGTATTCAGTACTTGAAAAAGAACCATTAGCTGTTTTTCTTTTTATAAAGAAATTTGGGTCCTTCTACTGAGACAGGCCGGAGCTTTCTACTGTCCTGAGACAGGGGGTTTATGTGGTTTGCCCTGCCTCCCCAAGCCCCAATACACAAAGTTTCCCATTCTCTATTTATAGTTTTTGGGCCACCCCGGCAGGTGCTCAGGGATAACTCCTGGCTATGCACTCAGAAGTCACTCCCGGGAGACTTGGGGACCGCACTGGGTTCCGAGGATCTATCCTTGGCTGACTGTAGAGTATCCTGCTCCTGACCCCCCATTCTCCTCCGACACACTCTCACATCTGTCCAAAGATCCACTTCCTAAAGCGCTGGCAAGCAAAGGTGTCCTGATGAGCACTCAAACCACTAGAGGAATGATTCCGTATGGACCCAGCATCAGCTCTGAGATACCTAAGCACATTTTCAGCCATTATATCCATCAGTTCTAGCCGGGGTCTGACGAAAAAATTGATATTTTTGACATCGGCTGCTGGCAAGAGGCTTCCTTTGAGTGTGAACATTTTCTCCACCTCATGTTCCTAGGAAAGCACACATACAAATGGTGAACAGAACCCCTAAAACTTACCAGCCGACCCAACCTTGGGCATCACTGCAGGCAGCCAACCTGGGTTGGACTGCTGGCGTCCCACACCGTCCCCAAACACCACCAGGAGTCAATCGTGAGTGCAGAGCCAGGGGTAAGACTGAGCACTGCCAGGGGAGGCCCAAACAAAACAGACCAACAACAAAAACTCAGGTGTTGTAACACTCCCGCTCCAAAGCACAGTATACTTTAGTGTTGAGTCAGAGAGTGCAGGGGCTAAGGTATATGCCTGACACATGACTGCCAACTTCGCCCCCTGGCACCACCAGGGTCTCGAGCATTGCCATGTGCATCCCAAGAGAGGCCACTGGAGTGGCCTGGGATATCCCTGCCACCACAGCACCAAGCACCATCGAACTGCTAAGAATCACCACCAGGAGGTGCCCTGGGGCAGTGCTCAGGAGACCCGGGGCCAGGGAGAAAGTAGAGCGTGTAAGGTGCTTGCTTTGCATTCAGCTGACCCGGGGTTCTATCCCCAGCACCCCATACTGTCCACTGAGCACTGCCAGGAGTGATCCTGAGTGCAAAGCCAGGAGTAAGTCCTGAGCACTGCCTGGCACGAGCCTCCAAATAAAATTCAAAACCACTTTAGTACAAAAATTTAGATTCCCCAAAGCCAGGTCTATAAATTCAGGCTGAAGTAACCAATCCTGTGTCTGAAAAACTTTGAGCCACATTAGGTAACAATCAGAAGACATGCCGCTCCGTCGAGGAGAAGAGGGGGGAGCACACCCACCCTTGAAAGGTCCACTGAAGGCTCCTATGCTGCCCGAGCCCCTGAGCTGCCTGTGCCCAGGTAGCCGAGCCAATGCGGTGCCCGCAGCTCTCCTTGACATGGGGGCTTTTGTGCTTTCCTAATCTTGGGATGTGTGTAGGGGCTCTCTCTGCCTTTGGAGAAGCCCACGGTCTCTCTTGAAATGTTTCTCTCTCTCCGCTCGTCCTCTTCCTAAAAGTCACCAAATAAAAGGTTTTTTCCTTCAAATAAATAAACAAAAGGTCCACAGAAGATAAAACATTTACCACTCCTAACAGCGTCAGTGATTCTAAAAGCCAGACAGCTCTGCACACCAGTTACTCCAGAAGTGGAACATCACATTACTCTTGCTAGAGTCCAGAATGACAGTTTCAAAAAAATACTAATAACCAAAACCCTTTTAGCTTTAGAAGTGAGCACTGTGCAAGCAAGCCAAACGGTCCTGTGAGATGCTCATCCCAAACTACTGCCTGTGGGAGGGAGAAGCATCCCGTCCTTTGAGTGAAAGGAATTTCAATAACGGCCAGCAGCAAACAGTCATTTGCAAACTCCGGACAAACAAAGCTTGCAGTGAGCAACAGCTGACACACTCATATTCCGGGGCCTGAAGAAAAACAGCATCAGGGCAAGGGGTGCGACTGGCCACGGAAGCAATCACTGTCCTCCACAAAGAGTGTGTCTGCAGGGTCCTGGGGTCAGACTGGGGTCATGGACCCCCGGGGGAACTGCCAAGGAGACCGTGGAGGAGCAGGCAGCTGGGAAAGTGGCTCCAGGGTCGCAGGCGGCGACACCCGCACGCGGGACAGCGGGGAGGGCCTGGACGCGGGGCTGCGCTCGGCCTGCCAGAGGGACTCGAGTCGCCCCGTTTCCCTCCCAGGGCCGGGCCGCAGGGCGGGAGCGCAACGCCCCCTCGCTCGGGCCGCACTGGGGGCGCCCCCGGCTCCAGAGGCCGCCGCCCACCCCGGCCCTCCCCTCGCTGCCCGGGAATCGCCCGGGAATCGCGCAGGGCGTCCAGGGTCTCCGGCGCAGGGGACAGCTGCGGCCTCGGCGCCGCTCAGGCCCGCCGCCACGTGACGCGCGGGTCACGTGAACTCCGTGACGTCACGCCGCCGCCGGAAGCCGAAGCGGCCGGGGACCCCGCGCCTCTTTCCGGTCCGGGTTCCGCCTCTTGGTTCCGCCCAGCCCCGCGCATCCCGCCCGGGTCCGAGGGTCTCGCGTGGCCCCGGCGCGGCCCGGGAGCCCCCGGGCGCCGAGACTGGCCTTAGAGCCGGCAGTGGTGGTGCTAAGCCGTCGGGGCGACCCCTCCCTGGGCAGCCCCTGGACACCGCCGCGTGGGGCCAGAACGTTGGTTTTGTTTGTCCCTTTGGTCGAGATAAAATAAAGCGAAGGGACCGAGGGGCAGCGCAGGGGTCCGGACGGTCACCTGGCACACGGCCGACCCGGGTTCGATCCCCAGCGTCCCCTAGGGTCCCCCGAGCACCGCCAGGCGTGGTTCCCGAGTGCAGAGCCAGGAGGAACCCCCGAGCACCCCTCGATGTGACCCCAAAAGCAAAATAAATAAATAAATAAAAGACGCAAAGTGACTAAGGACAAAATTGGTCCTCGGCCTGCTGGAAAGTCTCACCTTCGGGGCCGGAGATAGCTCCGGGATGCAGGCATTTGCCTGCAGGAGGGATGTGCTTCCTGTGCTCCAGCCCCTGCAGCCCCCCAAAGAACGCTGATGAGTAAGGCTCAGTGTTGGCCAGGGAGAGGCGCCCAGCTTCGGAAGCTTCTGGAGCCTGGGAGCTGACTCCACCACCGCTGCCAGGTGAGGCTCTGCTAGCACCGCTCACCAGCCCACTGCACTGCTGCTCGCTCAAAATTTCAAGGTCGACTGAAATTTGTTTTGTCTTTTTAGAAATGTTGTTTTCTTTGTGAATTTTTTCAATCCTAGTGAAATACACGGAGTTGATCATGATTGTTGGATTTCAGTCATATCATGTCCCAACACCTGTCCCTTCACCAGTGTACATCGCTCACCATGAATCTTCCCGGTCTCCCTACTCCCCCAGGCAGGCAAGGCACTTCTCTCTCCCTCCTCCTTTCTGCAGTGCTCTCTCTCTCCTCCCTCTCTCCCTCTTTTCTGTCTCCCCCTCTCTCTGACACACGCCTTTCGGTTTACAATACAGATATGGAAAGGTTATTATGTGTATCTCTTTACCTACTTTCAACACCCAGTTCCCGTCCAAAGTGATTTCCAACCATTTCCAAGCATTATTGCCAGACTGGTCCCTACTCTGTCCCCAATGCTTGTGGGAGCTTCCAACCATTGACCAGTCCTCCTGGCCTCCATTTTCCTAGCCTTGGATATCAATCCCCTGTATATCTGTGTGTGTGTGTGTGTGTGTGTGTGTGTGTGTGTGTGTGTGTGTGTATTATGGGCTGGAGCAATAGCACAGCGGGTAGGGTGTTTGCTTGCACGCAGCCAACATGGCCGACCCAAGTTCGATTCCTCTGCCCCTCTCGGAGAGCCCGGCAAGCTACGGAGAGTATCTCGCTCGCACGTAAAGCCTGGCAAGCTACCCGTGGCATTTTCGATATGCCCAACGCAGTAACAAGAAGTCTCACTATGGAGACGTTACTGGGCCCGCTCGAGCAAATCGATGAACAACAGGAGGACCGTGACCATACATATTATATTCCACGAAATGGGTGCTTGTATTTGTCAAGGGAGTTGGGAACCATATCCAGCAGTGCTGAGGCTCCTCCTAACTGCGCAGGCATCACTCCTGGAGGGGATGCTGGGGACCATAGGAAGTGCCAGGGAAAAGACTCTGGGTTTGCTGCTTGCTAGGCATCAGCCTTGCCCCAGGGCTCTCTCTCCAATCTACAGTTTACTGACTTACAACCTAGTATTACAGAATATTCACAGTACGATGTAATATTTGGATATCCTGCAAAGTAACCATGATTCACGTATAGACCGTTTGAATTCCCTACCATAGATTCTAAAGTCAAGGACTGCTATTGGGGCTTATGTAGGCTAAAAGTAACGTTCTTGCTCAAGCTCTTTTTCAGGAAAAATCAACTG
The DNA here is from genome assembly GCF_029834395.1 of Sorex fumeus. Taxonomy (NCBI): domain Eukaryota; kingdom Metazoa; phylum Chordata; class Mammalia; order Eulipotyphla; family Soricidae; genus Sorex; species Sorex fumeus. The sequence continues at coordinate 63,717,492 of NW_026606179.1, forward strand.
AGGACACGTGTGCTTCAAACGTACAGGAGTTGGTGCTTATAAACATCGTTGGTTCTGTTAATTTTGGGTTAATAATATAGCAACTTCCAGTTTCTTTCCCAGACTTTATGGATTGATGGTGTCTGTACTGCATGGTGTCCCTTTATTTTCGTCTTGTCAAATAGCTATGGAGAATCACTGAAGGTATTCATTTTAGGCTACATTGGTTAGGAAGCTTTGCAATAATGCAATAAAGGTTTTATTTGTTTTGGGTTTTTTTTGCCATTAAACCTCACCCAGTGGTTCTATTATTTTTCATCTTTTATAATTTTATTTATTGAATCACCATGAGAGCAGTTACGAAGCTTTCGGGTTTAAATCTTGGTTATAAAATGAAAGACCCGTACCTTCACCAGTGCCATTCTCCACCACCCAAAACCCCAGTATGCCCCCATCCCACACCCTCCCCCTACCTGTGGAGAGATGATTTTCACATTACACTCTCTCTACTTTGATCACATTCAATATTTTGACACTGGACCCACCATTATTATTTGGGATTTTACCCCAACACACAGAGCTGCTGAAAAGGCAACAGTAGACAATTTGTTTTCTATTCCTGGTTATGAATAACATATGATGTCGCGTGGTTGTAGTAGTGGCTGCGCGATTTTGAAATTCCAAAATTTTAACAATTAAATCTGGAGGGATTTCTTGCCAAAACCTGCTGGGTTCCAAGATTTGTTCCTGAGTCTGTGGGATCATGGCCGTTAAGCAGATTGATCGGGAGCCAGAAAGGCCATTAGTGGGCGGTGACTAGGGGTCTTGCTGGGATGGGGAGGAAAGGGCTGGTCCCACCCCCATCCCGTGAGGCCCCACATGTCTCATCACTGAGGGCCCAAACCTGACTGTCCAATGGCCTCTGGAGGATGGCGGCCACCGAGCCGCCAAGGGGGAGCAGGTGGAGGGACAGCACCCTTTCCTCCCTGGAATGGCCCAGCGACAGTAACCTACTGCAGGGTCCAGATGCATTTCTGCCAAAAGCTACTGGATTCCGAGATTTGTGTCTGAGTCTCTGGGATCATAGTCATTCAGCACCTTAATCAGGACCCAGAGAGGCTGTTCATGGGCGGCGACTTGATGTCACGTTGAGACGGGGAGGAAAAGGCTGGCTCCACCCCCATCCCATGAGGTCCCCCTTGTCTCATCACTGAGGGCCCAAACCTGACTGTCCAATGGCCTCTGGAGGATGGTGGCCACAGAGCCGCCAAGGGGGAGCAGGTGGAGGGACAGCACCCTTTCCTCCCTGGAATGGCCCAGCGACAGTAAACTACTGCAGGGTCCAGATGCATTTCTGCCAAAAGCCACTGGATTCCGAGATTTGTGTCTAAGTCTCTGGGATCATGGCCGTTAAACAGCTTGATCAGAAGCCAGAGAGGCCGTTTGTGGGTGACAACTTGGGGTCTTTTTGTTTAGGAAAGGGCTAGCTCCACCCCCATCCCATGAGGCCCTACGTGTCTCGTCACTGTGGGCCCAAACCTGACTGTCCACTGGCCTCTGGCGGATGGTGGCCAATGAGCCACCACGGGAGAGCAGGCGGAGGGAGAGCACCCTTTCCCCCCCGGGGTGGCCCGGCAACAGTAACCTATTGTGCGATCTGGACGCATTTCTGCCAAAAGTTGCTGAGTTTCGAGATTTGTTTCTGAGTCTCTGAGATCATGGCCGTAAAACAGCTCGATCAGAAGCCAGAGAGGCCGTTTGTGGGTGACGACTTGGGGGTCTTGTTGGGGAGAAAAGGGCCAGCTCCACCCCCATCCCATGAGGCTCTACGTGTCTTGTCACTTTGGGCCCAAACCTGATTGTCCTGTGGCCTCTGGAGGATGGCGACCAGTGGGCTGCCAGGGAGAACAGGCCAGGGCACGAAATCTATTCCCACCTGGGGTGGCCCAGCGCCTCTAACCTACTGCAGGGACTGGACACATCTCTGCCAAAAAACATTGGGTTTTGAGATTTGTTTCTGAGTCTCTGGGATCATGGCTGTTAAGCAGTTCAATCAGGAACCAGAGAGGCCATGTCTCCAATTATATAGCTGAACTGGAGGTGGTTTGTGGGTATATCTCCCACATATCTTTTACCTGTTTACTTTCTTGGTCAACTCTGCCTCAAGTTTTTGGGGTCTGGCCAAACGCACGGCAGCAATTTGGGGGTACCTGGAAGTCTGAAGGCGCCATCAGGCTGCTGATGCTCTCGCCTCACAGGTACAGACTGACCTGCTGGTGGCACCATACCCCCAACCCAGTGCTTCTTAGGGTTTACTCCTGCCTCTGCACTTAGAGATTGCTCCTGCCAGGACACAGATGACTGGATGGGATTCCTGCCATTGAACCCAGATCAGCCACATGCAAGTACCCTACTCACTGCACTATCTCTTTAGCCCAAGATAAACGCTTTTAAGAAAATGGTTTACAGGCCCAGAGCAATAGGGCAGCTGGTAGGGCATTTGCTTTGGCCAATCTGGCTTCAATCCCTGTAATTCCATATAGTCTGCCCAAGCACTGTCAGGAGTGATTCCTGAGTGCAGAGCCATGAATAAGCCCTAAGACATCACCAGGGGTGGCACAAACATAAAGAAACAAAAAGAAATTGGTGTATCAGAATTCCATTGTAGAAACTGTTTGACTCATTTGACTCTATAGTTCTTCACTGCTAGCCAAAAATCTTTTCTAAAGAAACCTGAGAATAATCAGTTATCACTGGCAAAAAATAAATAATTTTATTAAAGTAGATATAGAACACTTGCTTGCTCAAATTTTAATACTGCTTTACATAGTTTGTGAAACAATTTCAATAATGGTCATTACTAAAAATTTCAATGGATCCAGATCTTTCACTTGTCAGACAGCTGATAATCTCCAGAGGAAAATACATCAAAATCATACATATAATTATAGAAGTTCTTATTATACATGTAGCCTGGATGGTACATTATCACTTTTGACAGAACTAGAAAACATTCAAATAAAGAAAAATAGATTGAAACTGGATGACAAACTTCTGATGGTTGAGGTCCTTCATTCAATCTTTTTGTGGTAAGAAAATCCAAAATTAGTAATGTTGAATTTCTCATCATACATTCATCTAAAACCACAGTGAAAAATGTAAACCTTGTAAAGACAGTAAAATGGTTATTCTAGGTGTTTCACAAATAGCTGGTTATGTCATCCTTCAAGTGCTGGTGATTGCTGCACAGTGCAGAGAATGGGGTGGCCGGGCCGAAGTTGTCGTCGTAATTGTTGAGTCGTCCCCGTTCCCGTCGAGAGCCACCTCGGATATCATCTCCACTTTCATCTTGAGGTCCTGATTCTTTCTTTGGAGGTCCACGATCACGGAATTCAGGAAATCGATCTGTGTTAAAGGAGAGCGTGAGACGGTGAGCCATCTGCGGGAGCCATCGGAGCCCGCCACAGAGGAGGCTGGGCCCCGCTTCCAGTCCCCGCCCCAGGGTTGGAGGCAGCCAGAGCTCCCCTTTCCCTTCCTGAGCGCAAGCTCCCGGGTGCCCCAGGGAAGACCCCAGGAGGACATGCTGGGCCCCCTCGGTTCCTCTCAGAGCAGGGAGTCAAGAGGGCCTTCCCTCTCCTACAAAGACAGACTCACTTCTTTAAAATCCACGGGGCGGGGGGGGGGGGGAATCCCACTTTACAAAGGTAAGCATGACTATAGGCACAAACATTCATGTTTCACTTAAAAACTGGCAGGTTTGGGTCTGAGTGATAGCACAGCGGGAAAGGTGCTTGCCTCGCACGCAGCCAACCCAGGTTTGATCCCTGGCATCCCATAGGGGCCACTGGAGAGCAGCCAGGAGTGATTCCTGAGTGCAGAGCCAGGAGGAAGCCCGGAGTATCGCCAGGTGTGGCCCCCAAAGAAAGAAGAAAGAAAACCATAAAGCTGACTGATTCTTTTTCTCCCTCGGGGCAAGTTCTGATGAGGAGTCTCTGAGAGTGCCCAGGCCCTCCCACACTGGAGCCAAGAAACACAGATCTCTCTTCCTCCAGGTGAAGAAAACAAACACAAAAAAACATGGAAATGTTCAGTTCCCAACAAGCCCATGCAGGGTCCACCTCCACAGCCCACATGCAAAGTTCACTTCAGCCCACATGTGCCGTCCAGGACAACGGCTGTTAAGTACAGAAGTGCAGGAAGTGAGGGTGTGCGGGAACTCCACAGGGCACTGGGACCCAGATGGTCCCCTTCCTTGGAGAGGATTCAAATTATAAAGTGTTGCAGGCCAGGTGGGATGGAAGGGGGTTTGGGAAGGAGAGACATCAAGGAGGCCCCAAGGCTGACTCCTGCCGCAGGCCAGACGCAAGCCTGGTGATGGTAGGTGCGGGCACTGGGGTCTGCAGCCAAGTGTGCACACCCCAGAAGACCCCACCCAGCTGTCTCCCTCGACAGGAGCAAGAAGCAGGAAGGCGGCCCAGAGGACCAGACTCCCCAGCTCTGCGCCCAGAGCATGCACAACGTGGCCGGGACAGCCACATGTTGGTGGACGTTTCCGTTTGCGACCGGACCTTCCTGATGGGAAGGAGGCCCTCCAAAGTGGTGTTCGACTCTGGCAAAGTGAAGATTTGCCAATTTTATGGGAGCCCGAAGCCCAGGTTCTGGGAGAGCAGCAGGAGTAAGGGCTGTGGAGGGGTCTGGCTTCTCGGCTCTGGCAAGGACGTGACCCCTTGACTGAAGGGATGTGTCCTTGTCCATGGGGCCTTTCACTCCGTAAGCATCACCTCTTGTGCTGGGAGCATGTGGGGATGGGGTTCCGGCAGCGTGTGCCCAGCCCCTGGTTCTCACGCGCGCCAGGTGAGCACCGCCCCTTCTTCCTCAGCTTCCTTCTTTTTGGCTTCTTTTATTGTGATTAATCAATTCATTTGGGGGGGGGGGCTTTTGGGTTACAACCCATCGTTGCTCAGGAGTGACTCCTGGCTCTGCACTCAGGGACCATATGGGATGCCGGAGATGGAACCTGGCTTGGCCACGTGCAAGGCAAACACCCTACCTGCTGTGCTGTAGCTCCGGCCCCACTCTCGGATATTTTAAATGGTAGGTATTCCCCGACTCTTTTGAAGCATACACGCATATATACATATGTACATGTCTGTGTATGTATACATGCTCATCTATAACCTTTGTGGGTCGTCAGTTTGGTTTGTTTGGTGCGGTGGGGACTATGCCCTGGCTCTGTGCTCAGGGATCACTCCTGGCGAGGGAGGAGCAGCCCAGGCCGTCAGCAGTCACTCGAGCCCGGGAAAGTGGGGCTGTGTGGTCAGAGGGCACTGGCTCGCCTTCTCACGGTCATCAAAGAGCCTTGAAATGCTGCGTATGTCAACACATGTGGCTTCTCTTCCTGTCCCGGCCCAGGCTCTGGGCGAGCTAACTGGGGCGTCCAGTCCCTGCCGGGCTCCTTGCTCCGCCGAGCAGTCTGGGAGTGGTCAGCTGTTCAGTGATCTCGCCAGGCCGCCCCATGTCCCCCAGATTCTGTGTGGTCACTCCACGCAGCACCTCCCCAGGGGTCATACAGGGGTCATGCAGGGGTACACTTCCCCTCCTGTCCCATGCGAGAACCAGGGACCAATTACTCCTGGCAGTGCTCAGGGGACCAGATGGGATGCCGGGGATTGAACCTGGGTCTGGCGTGTGTAAGTCAAACGCCCTCCCCGCTGTGCTATCGCTCTGGCCCAGGATATAGTTTCTCTCAAGGCTGAGGCCGGGCCTACACGCCCTGGTCACCACCATCACCCACCTCATTCTGCAAGTTTGCATTGGTGTTCCTGGTGTCCTCCAGGGAGGCCAGGGTCTCTGTCTTCTCCTGGGACAGTTGCTGCATAAAATGCCTGGCATCTTCCGCTGTCTGCACAGCCTGGAGAGAGAAACCTCGTTGAGCCACGCCGGGGGGGGGGGGGCAGGGAGGGGTTGGCAACAGTGGCACAACACAGCGCGAAATGCCCCACAAACCACCCACACCTGCCACAGTGGCTCCGGCCCCGCTGGCCGCCGGTTCATCCTGCGGGGACTCACGTCTGAGCCGCTCAGCAGCAAGACTGACACCCAGAAACAGCCCAGGGCTCCCAAGAGCCTCCATTCCTCACACAGAATAAAAATGACATGAGCGGACAGCTAAGCAGGCCTGGGTGGAAAGCGTGGGGGCGGGGGGGAAGGAGAGGAGATGTGAGCAGTGAGCACAGGTGTGGGAGTGGGAGAAAGGTAAACCCTGAGTGAGGTGGGAAGAGAGAACACCTGCCCGGCACCAGGCACCCTCGAGTCCAGGCTGCCCTGCACCGGGCACACTGCTGGTGGCACAGGGCACCCCCGAGTCCCAAGTGAGCAGACTCAGGGCAACCGCTCAAAGTCCCCCCGGAAGACACTGCTTTGCTTTACAACTTAGTGCCTCTCTCATGCCTTCCCTTACGTCTTGAAGAGCCACAGTGCAATCTTCCGTGAGAACTCCCCCCGGAAATGAACATACTGTCCTTTCTCGGTTTTATTCACAGCTTATGCCTTGTCCTAGAGGTCACCAGGCACGTGGTGACGAGCTGTCCCTGCGCCCGCAGCAAACAGCCCGTGACACACTGGTTCCGTGGGGGTGCACCTCTCCTTGTGCCGACGAAGAGCAATCCTCTTAACCGCTAAAAGGGGGTGCCCGGGGCCAACGAGGGTCGGGCCTGCTCCACTTTACCGTAAAAGAGTGCAGCGTCTTGAGCTCTCTGATCTTGAAGGTGAGCCTGATCTTGTCCTTCCTCAGTATGCGGTTCTCCTTCTGGGCCTCCAGGAGGTTGGCCGAGACGTGGCTGCTGGTCTGGGCCAGCCGACTGACCTCCTTCTGGAGGAGGAAGTAACTGCCGGCCAGCTGCTCCTTCTCCCGCAGGCACTCCTCCTGCCGCTCGGCGTCAAGCGCCTCCTTGGCCTGCAGCACGCTGGCGTGTGTCTTCTCCAGGCTGCGGGCTGCGTCCCTGGCCTCCTGCAGCGCCGCCTCGAGGGCGCCCTGGCTGGCCGCCAGCCCCTGGAGCTCCTGCTGCAGCACCTCCAGCTCGGCCTTGTGCATGGTCTTGGTGGCCTCGTCCAGCTGCGTGCGCAGGCAGCTGGCCTCGGTGCCCAGCAGCTCCTTGGCCTGTAGCGCCGTCTCCAGGCTGGCGCCCAGCTTCTCCTGCTCCTGGCGCAGCAGGTCCTTCTCGAGCTGCAGCTCCTTGTTCCTCTGAGCCAGGCCGTCACGCTCCAGCTTCAGGGCCACGCACAGGCTGTCGAGCTCCAACTGCTTCTCGAGGGCCGACTCTTTCTCGGCCGTGAGCTCCTCGATCTCTTGCACCAGCGACTTCTGATCCCAAGCCAGCTCATGATAGGAGCACTGCAGCTTCTGGATGATGTTGTCCTTGTCCTTGGCCAGGGATAGGTTCTCCAGAACCAGCTTCTTGACATGCTCCTCCAGCTGGCCCCTCTCCTCCAGGCCCTTCTTACACTCAGCCACCAGGCTGCTCTTGCTCATCTGCAGCTCCTCCACCAGGGCCTGCAGCCCCACCTTGGCGACCTGCAGGGCGTCGTTCTCCGCGCCCACCCTCTGGAGCTCCTCCTGCACCGCCCTGGCTTCTTCCAGCACTTTCTCTTTCTCCGCCTCGAGGGCTTCTCGGCCGAGCTGCTCCTCCTGCCAGAGCTTCTCTGCGGCCCGCCTGGCCTCGATGACCTTCTCCTTGTCGCAGCGTATGGCTTGGTTCAACAGCCAGAGTTTCCTCTGCTCTTCCCGCAGCGAAGAGTTTTTGGCCTCCGCTTCCTTCAACTTCAATAGCAATGACTCTCTCTCTGACTTCAGAGAGAGCTTCTCCTTCGCCAGCAATTGATTCTCTGACCTCAGGGCCCTGAGATCCTCCGACATCAGCTCAATTTCCTCTGATGTTATTAGGGAAGTTAATGACTACAGAAACAAAAGCGGGGAAGAACGGAAACAAGAATGAGATCAAGCAGGCACAAGCAAGCCAAGCACTTAATGTGGCCTAAACACCAGAAATGAAAATGGCAGAGTAGTCTTACCTGCACACGCGTGCATACGTGCATGCACACACAAGCACACAAACACGTGCACGCACACAAACGCACACACACGCACACACACACACACTCGCAGGATGGAGAGGCTCAAACACAGTTAACTTCACAGGGTCAACATATCTACCTGCCTATTTTGTGGATGGGGGCCCCACACCTGGTGGTGTTCGGGTCTCGCTCAGGGTTCTGTGCTCAGGGATCACTGCTGGCAGGGCCGGAGGACCATACGGGATGCTGGGGATCAACCCGGGTTGGCCAAGTACAAGGCAGCACTACCCATTCTACTATCAGCCATTTTATTTTTGAAATGCCGTCTGAAATTATTCCTGACAGCTCCCCGGAAGTTTTAAGTACAGTTGGATCTTGACATTGGGGCATAAGATTTTTCCCCCCACTTCAATTATTCCATTACAAAATCCATCACTCTGTCATAGAAGGGATGCATTAAAAAACTAGTTTCCAGTACAATTCAAAGAACTACAAAAAGTATTTTGTTGTTGAACTTTGTGCAGGAGGGGAAGGGAAAAGCAACCATTGCTTGCAAAACGATTTTCACAGGGACAAACAGAGGCAGGAAATGGACTTAGTCCCAAAAGTTTTACACTTTATAGAAAATCCAGACTAATCCACCAAGCTTTGGAGACTGAAGCCAACAGGTTTTGCTTGCCAAACACAGTAACAACAAGTCTCAAAATGGAGACATTAGTGGGCCCGCTCGAGCAAATCGATGAACAATGGGAGGGCAGTGTTTGCAGAAATTTGGGAGGGGCCCAGGGGCTCCAGGAGGAGTGGCCGCACACGGGCCAGAGTCTCCCTCACCTGCTCTCCCTGCCCGTCAGCAACGGGTTGTGCGTCTTCGTTTCTGAGTCTCAATGCACACCATAGTTTAACCGCCATGTACTTTCCAGAACTTTCTGCAGCAAGGGCTATCTTCTCTGTCCAGCTCAGCAGCCATGAGCCGCAGCAGGCTACTGGCGTGCGCTGGGCAGCTGACCGCTGACGGTCAGGTTACTGGAATGGGACTGACCTGAGCATGCACACGAGGCTGCTGGCCACAGAACTGGGCCGTGCAGGTGGTCCAGAGAGGAGACGTAGCCCTGGCTCTGGTGCGTGGTGGAAAGAGGCCGGGCACCAACACACACGCGGGCCATGGCCGCCGCTCAGCAGCCCTGGTTTCCTCTGATGTAAGCTCGGTTCCGTTTTCTTTCCACTGGCTTATAGATATGTATACACACACATATACATACAAGCACATATATGTATAGGCATACACATATATGTATAAACTATACATGGGACCAAGTGTGTAAAACTGAAAATGTATCAAAATATGTACATATGAATTAAAATACACTTATTATATGGATATAAAGATGTACACATATGTACATGTTATGTATGTACACACATATATGTGTGTGTACATTATTTTCCTTCTTGTTTTGGGGTTCACACCCGGCAGAGGTCACGGCTTCCTCCTGGGTGCTTGGGGGACCACGGGGGATGCTGGGGATCCCCCGGTGGGTCACGTGCACAGCAAGTGCCCTCTCACTGCACTAGTTCCAGCCGCTTTATTTCTCCCCACTGAGCTTCGAACCTTAACATTTCTTTGATACATGAAAAAATGCCTTTGAGCAGTCAAGTGAAAACACGAAGGCCTGAACTTACTGAGCAAGCTAAAAACAAAACAGACAACCCAAGCTGGGGTCCCTGGGCTTCTATGTGCTCTGCCGGGCGCCCCGGGAGCAACCCCCTTCTGGCTCTCACAGGCGCCGACGGACGGAGGAAGTGTCTGAGGCTGCAGGCCGAGGCCCCCAACAGAGCCCGACCCCGAGACGGCGGCCCTGCGCCCACACACCTTGGCCTTGTCGGCTTGCGTCTTCAGCTCGGCCACCTCCCGCAGCAGGCTCCCGTTCTCCGCCTGCACCGCCTGCAGCTTCTCCTCCGCCTGCAGCAGCAGCTTCTGCAGGGCCTGCAGCGCCTCCTCGTGCTGCGCCTGGCTCTCCGTGGTGGACTTGGCGTGCTCGGCCTGCAGAGCCTGGGACTGGCTGCGGCTCACGTCCACCTTCTCCCCCTGCGGGGAGCCGGGGGCCACCATCAGCTGTGGGCCCCCTGCCTGCCCCCAGCACACACACGCGCACACACACACACAACGCATACAGTGCACACAAACACACAAACACACAAACATACCCGCACACACACGGCGACTCTGCTCACCAGCACACACACACACACACAATGTGAGCCTCAGAGGCGATAGGGCCGAGCTCGCCTGAGGAGGCTTCGCTTTGCCCTCAGCAATGTAAAGATCAGCGTCCGACTCCCCTGGTACTCACCAAACTCCGAAGCTCTTTCTCCAAAGCCTCCTTCACTCGACTGACTTCGTTCAAGTTCTCCTGAAGACTACGAAGCGCTAGCTCCTTCCCCTGCAGCTCCTCGGCCAGGCTCTCGGCCTACCAGAGAGACAAGGATGGAGTGAATGGACCAAGGGGACGAACAGGAACAGGAAGGGGAAAACAAAACAGAAAGCACGTATGAGAAGCCCATGACCCAACACAACCCCGAAAAACAGAGGCGTGAGGTGAGTGCGATTGCCTGAAGTTCTCAAAGCCAAGGCCTTGGCGCCGTCAGTTCTGGTGATGACTGTCTAGTGGTTACTGAAAACGGCTCAAACAGAGGCGTTTTCTAGACCTACATTTGGAGTGACCAGAAAATAAGAAAGCCTATGAGAAAGACTGACTTTCCAGGGGCGGGGAGACGGCACAAAGGGCTGGAGTACACACCAGGCCCGAGTTGGAACTGCAGCACCACTGGGCGAGCCTGAGATCGGTCCACAAGCTGAAAGACCCACTACTGCTGGGCAGGAGGACCCCAGAGCCGAGAGCATGGCTTGGCGAGGAAGAAGGACGTAAGCAAGGGAGGAGGGAGGCTAAGGATACGAAGGAGGGAGGGAGGAAACAGGGAAGAAAGGGAAAGGGAGGGAAGGGAGGGAAGAAAATGTTATTATTTTTTTTTTTTGGCCCGCTTGAGCTAATTGATGAACAAAGGGAGGACAGTGACAATGACAGTGACCCTATGGGATGCTGGAGATCGAACTCACGTAGGCCGTGTGCAAGGCAAATGCCCTTCCCACTGTACTATCACTCTGGCCCCCAAGATTTACTTTCTTGTAGTTTCTTGTCTGTGACTTTAAAAGTTTGAGGGGTTTCAATATGAAATTTAAATTGAAGAACCTCTAATCCACTAGACAGCAGAACGTGACGTTTGTTACATCTTGATGCGAACAAGTGGTTCAACTATGCCCTGCTGTGTCCTAGGAATTGATTCTGTTTGTTTCTGGAATGTCAGCTAAGGAGTCCTGAGTCCTGAGAGGAACTCCCGGGGGTCTCTGGGTCCTTCTGTTATGTCTGTCAGTCCTGTCTACAAATCCCACAGCCCTTCCATCTTGGCCAACAGAGAAGTTTCTTCAACAAAGCGCACAGCGCCATGGGGGTCGGTGGGGGGCGGCTGGGAGGGTGCGTCCTGCCACCACAATCCTATAGGAGTTAAAGGGCATTTTTCCAAGGGGCTCCTGGGTGAGAACTGCAGCTTCCTCGGCTTGGCCCAGATCTCACTGTCTTGTCCTTCCCCAGGGTCAGGGCTACCATGAGAGTCCATGTCCGTGGCCAGCAGGAGGCCATGCTGGAAGGCGGACTTGGCCCAAGCACCCCTTAGAGGCTGAAAGGGATGAAATCTCTGCAGGGCTGGGCAGGGGCTTGTGCTGCAGGCAGGGAGGGGCCGGCAATGAGAAATACCAAGATGGGCCACGTCACCAGCCCTGAGGGAGCTCAGAGGCTCAGAGGCATTGAGCACCAGCTGGAAACTGAGGCGCCTCGGGGAGAGGTTGGCAAAGCCAGTCACACGAGCAGGTGGTCAGCAAGGTCAGGGAAAGAACCCTGCGGCCAGACTTGAGCCCAAGGGTCTGGGCGGACTCGGCGAGTACGCAGGGGGCCTAAGGGGGGGGCAGAGGTTTGCTTTGGGGGCTCCTATCTTGTTTTCTCACTGGCCTTGTGAAGAGTTCTCAGTTTCAGAAAGACCCCAGACGGGCCCGATTAGCCGGGGCCAAGGCTTGCACGGCATCTGGGTGCTGGGGACCAATGACAGTCCCAGAATCGTGCCGACACGTTCTCAGTCCCATCAGAGGGAACCGCACGGGACGTGACCGGGAGACCTGTCAGCACCAAGCCGGAACACGGCGGCGAGCAGACAGACACACAGCATGCAGGGAGCGAGCGTGGAAGTGGGCGAGGGCACCCGGGTACCAACCTGCCACTCTCGGCCCGCTTTGCATTCTCTAACTCCTGAATCTGCTGCTCAGCCACCTGGAGCTGCTGCCTGAGCTTCTCCATTCCCAATTGACCTCGGAACTGGCCTTTCGGAGCCCATCGAGCTGCAAGAGCTTCTGCTGGGTGGCCTCCAGCTGCGCCGTGGCGTCGGCCAGGGCCTGGGCTTGCTGCCTACACATGGCCCGCAACCCCTCCAGGTGCGTTACCTTCGTCTCCGCCTCCTGCAGCTTGTTCAGGGCGTCCTCCATCTCCACCAGGTGCTGGTCCTCGGTCTGGTCGAGCTTGGCCCGCGCGGCCTCCAGGCTGTTCTTCTGCTCCTGGGCTGTCCTGACCAGCCGCGACCTGAGCGTCTGCAGCTCAAAGGCGTGCGCTGCACGCTCAGCCACCTGCTGGGCCTTCGAGTTCTCTACCTCCTGCTGGTACTCGAACTGCAGCCTCTCCATCTGCATCTTGAGCTCGGCCAGCTCGGCCGCCTCGGCGCCCACGCCCCGGCTCACGGACGCCTTCGGCTCGCCCATGGCCTGTTGGTGCGGGGCGATGGCCGTCTCCAGCTTGGACTTCCACGGGGCGATCACGTCTGTGTTCTCCTCGTTGGCATGGTCCAGCTTAGTTCTCAGCCCCTCGTTCTCCTTGGCGAGCTTCTCGGAGGCCGCCTGCAGGGCCTTCACCTCCTTCTGGTGGGAAAACAAAATTTCCATGAACTTAAAACAGGAAGGAAAAGAAGCAGAAATAGAAATTATTCTTTTGCAAACTGACTGTTTGCTTTTTCTTGTTTTAAGGAATACCTTCCAATAAACTGGGGTTCTAAAGGATTTGATTTGTGCTGCTCGACTGAAAATCAAAGCTGAGGCAAAGGCGTAGACCCAACTGTCAGAACGAGAGGAAAACGCTCATCAACAGCAGCCTCCGGCCCCAAGGAGCAGAGGTGCCTCCGCCGGGCCCTGCCAGGTGCATGACCCCTGGTATCCCTGTCTGATTCGGAGTCTCCAGCAGAAGTGGTCCCGGCGGGGTCGGCCAGGCCACCCCGCATCCTTGCCTGCACCCTGCAAGCCTCTGGGACCTGCCCGGGCTTTACCTCCAGGTCGCCCTTGGTGATGGACTCCTCTTCGACTCGGAACTGGAGGTCCTCCACTTTCCTGTGGGGGAGAGGGAGAGTTGTGAGGGGCGTCACTGCTGCCCCCCTTGAGGGCCACCATCCTGTAGATGCACGCCTGACCCAGCCCCCGCCTCCACACACAGGAGGGCTGAGAGAGTCAGCGAGGGCCAGAGCGAGAGTACAGCGGGCAGGGCATTTGTCTTGGCACGTGGCCGTCCCGGGTTCAATTCCCAGCATCCCATTATGGTCCCCTGGGCAATGCCAGGAGTAATTCCTGAGTGCTGAGGCAGGGAGCATCGCTGGATTGACCCAAAAAGAAAAAAAACAAAGTCAGCGAGTCCCCTCGGCTGTGAGCACTGGGTGGTACCCGCAGGCTACAGGAGGAAGCTCTGTCGAGCCAACGCCAGGCGCACTGTCATATCAGCCTTTTCTGCCTCGCAGCTAACAGAGGTGGTTAGAGACTGACCAGGTGCGCGTGCCAGTCCCTCCCAGCCAGCGCCTGTCCCCACATCGGGACAACAACTGAGCCCCTGGGGGAGAAGCAGCAAATGACTCGGGGCCAGGGCGGGGGGGGCAGGAGGGGCTCCCAGGGGACGTGGCGAGTTCGGCATGTGGAGCTGAGGGGCTGAGCCGGGCACTGGCAGTGCCCCTGGGCACCACACTGCCGGGAGCCCATCTGAGAAGACCGTCTTGGCCGGCACCCCGTGTCCGTCTGTCTGCAGCCTGGCCTGAGCCCTGCCTGTCTGCTGCCGTGCCCCATGGGTGCTGCGGGTTTCCTCCCGCCCAGGATTAACCCCAGGGACTCCCACAGGGCCCCACTGGGATATGACAGTTCCCGGCCACCCAGCACAGGTCTCCTGAACACCAGGCCACGTGGACACAGCAGGGAGGGCCGGGGGTGGCTGGGCTCCAGTGAGCTCCCCCCATCCCCCCCAATGAGGCCACTCTCAGGACTGGGCACCCGCTAGTTTGTGGTTCTCACAGCCCTGGAAGGCCAGGAGCACCCCACCCGAGGCAGCCCCCCAGCTCCTGGCACAGCCTCACCTCTTCTCCTCCTCCAGCTGGTTCAGCAGCTCCACCTTCTCCCAGTCGGTCGCTTCCAGCATGGCCCGCAGCTCGTCCATCTTGGCCTCCAGCTCCAGGACGTGCTGTGGAGGCAACTGCGCGTGAGTGTCCTCGCCCGCCCCCGACAGCCCTCTGTGGGCTGGCACCGCCACCTGCCACCGCAGCATGCTGAACACGTCTCCCACCTAAGCTGCAGCGTTTCTGGAAGGCCGGGGGGGAACCACACCACGAAAGCACCAGCGGGGATAACTCGGCGCTCCCTGAACCCCCACGGGGTGAGCAGAAGGTGCATGCGATCAAACCACGCGCCGGATGCCACCGCAACGACGGCAGACGGGGACCCACGGCCTCTCCCTGCACCGCCTGCACCAAGGTCGCGCCCAGCATTTGCCGCAAGCGTCTCTTGGCCCCGGCACTGCCGTCTGCACAGACGTCACCTGGTCGTGCCCGTCCCAGCCAGGGCCAGCTCCTGCTCTATCTCCCCCACATGGCTCGTGGCCTTGGCCACCTCCACCCGCTCCAGGTCTCGCTCGGCCAGCAGCTGCTCAATGTGCTGCTGCTTCTCCTTCAGCGCCTCCTGGAGGGCGGTTGTGCTGGAGATCTTGCAGGCATAGCGAGAGGAGGTTTCTGGCAACTGCAAAGGAAAAAGAGACGTGAAGGGGGTGGGGGTGGCGGACGCGGGCATGCACACGGCTATCCTCAGCAAAGCAGATGGAGCAGCGCTGCATCCGTGCATATGGGCCAGCGACTCTCAGCAGAAGCGTCTTGAAACCTTCCCGAAGGTCCTTGGACGGGACCTGGGCTCCACTGACCTCGGGCCTCGTGGGAATCCAGAGACTCTTCTGCAGAGCCGGAGGCAGCCCCCTCCACAGCCCGCTCTGGCCTGAGCTTCCTTAAGGCTGAGCCCTTGGCATGAGCTTGAGGCCGGCTCCAGCATCTTCAGCCTTGCAGGTCCGTCAGGGTCTCCCAGGGCAGCCTGGCCCTTCTCTCTTCCTCTTCCTTTCAGCTCACCTCGCTCTCCCCAGCACCCGCCCCAGGCCTGAATAGCAGTAACCAGAGACTCTTGTCTCTGGGAATGGCCCCGTGCCCCTGAGGGTCACTGGGTGTGACCCCATAAAAGACCCCTGTGCCATCTGCCTTCGAAAGGGGGGATGAGAGGCTAGAATGGTAAAGTTGCGGGGAAGGCGCTGGCCTTGCACGCCGCTGCCCGAACTGGATCCCAGGTACCCACCCCATAGGGTCCCGAGCCCACCAGGAGTGAGTCCTGAGTGCAGAGCCCGGAGGAAGTCCTGAGCATTGCTGGGGTGTGGGCCAAAATCCAGGAAAAAAAGGAACAAGTGGTGGGTGAGCATGTGTGAGGGTTCACGCCCAGCGAGCAGGACAGCAAGGGCAGCTCAGGGGAAGACCAAGCACAAAGGGAAGGAGAGAAGAGGCAAAGACAGTGAGGAGGGGAGGGGAGTGGGCTGGAGGGCCGCGGGGACTGGGGGTCCTGTCCGTTCTGTCCTGGGCTCGTGGTCACTCATGGTCGCTCTGCAGACCAGTTTCCTTGCGGCACAATGGCCCCTGCAGGCGGGGACACAGCGGGACCTGGTCTTCATTCTTCAGGCACACGGTGGCGGGCGCTGGGGCGGGGGTGGCCGAGGACGTCCGCTCCTTCTGCCCGGCCACGCCTGACCCATCGCCCTGCTCTTGCCGCTTCCCTGCATCATCTGAGCTGCTGCCAATTGCCTGCTGACTGACGGGCCCAGCAGGGCCCAGGCTGTCCACTGCTGCTTTGCCTGCTGCGAACTCTCGAGCTACCTGGTTCTGTCCGGGGAGCGGGTCATCCTTGCCTCTGCGTAAGGATCTGGCCGTGACTCCCCAATACACTTAAAGTATATTGGTCAGATTAAATGCTCTCCCCAGGGCCAAAGAGATTTCTTTTTTGGGGGGTGGAAGGTGCTTTCAGAGGTTCAAGATCCAGCACTGTCAGGAGTGACCCCAAGAGCAGAGAGCCAGGAATAAGCCCTGAGCACCCCTGAGTGTGGCCCCAAAACCAAATAATAAATAAATAAAATTTCTAGGAGCACACGAGCTCTCCGGCCCAGCCATGTGCAGTGCTGCCGGGAACTGCAGTCAACTCTGATTTCAAGGGGTGGCTGGGAAGAGCTTGACAGCCTTGGGGGTCTCCACCAAGACCTGGGCTCAAACCCCCTCCACCGGGAGCAGCCCCCAAGCACCACGCCTGGAGTCCCTGAGCACTGCCAGGTGAGCCCCAAAACCAAAGAGCAAAAATAAACTAGGAAAGGTGGGCGGCGGTGTTCCCCGAGCCTCCTGGCCTGAGCGGGTGGGGCCGGCTGGACGCACGCGCTTCCTGGGCCCGAGACAGCTCCCTGAGGAAACGAGCACGGGAGCGAACGGCTTCTTTCAGCCAACCGTGGAGACCAGACTGCGAGGTTCAGGCGCCGGAGCAGGGAGAAAGCAGCACCCCTGGTATGGGGGGAGGCGGTGCTGAGGGGCTGGGCAAGGTCGGGGCCACGAGCTGAACTCAGGATGTTGATGCCAAAGCCTCTGCCCTGCGCATGGTGTGTGAGGCCCCAGGCTCCATGCCAGCAAGGCCGGACCCTCTGTGGGAGCCTGGTACCTCAGAAGAGCAACTCAGCCAACACGCGAACCGGGAGGCTCCCCCAGGGCACGCACGGACCTGTGTGCATGTATGTATGCGTGCACGTACGTTCCTGTGGGCATGTCTACACACAGCTGTGTGCGTGCGCGCGTTGTGTCTATGCAGTACGTGCCTGTGTGTATATACCCATCAGCCTGTGTATATACGGTATGCACTACGTGTACATGTATGAGTGCCTGTGTGTGTGTGAACGCTTGTGTGTGCACGTATGGAATTACGTTGTGGAGGTATACTTCCATGAAGCCACACAGACTCATTCTATATTCCTGTCATATGTGCTAACGGTGATGTGCAGTGTAGGAGTGAGCTCCACCCTGCGTAAAGATATGCAAGGCAGGGGCCAAAGAGCTGGAGAGCGAAGCCCCAGCGCTGCCCAGGCTCAATCCCGGAGGCCCGCCAGGAATAATCCCGAGCACAGAGGCGGGAGAAAGCCCTGGGCTCTGCCAGGTGTGACCCCAGAACAGAACAAAACAAGACAGCAGGGGGAGGCTGGAGATACGGCTCAGGCGTGGGGCTCTTGCTCGGAGGTGGGAGGCCCGGCTCAACCCCAGCACTGCAAACGGCCCCTTCAAGCACTGCAGGGTGTGGCCCACAGTCAAGCAGAGAAACAAAACCAAATTCCACAAATGGGCTGGCTCGCGAGGGAAGGAGAGGGGCTTCTGAGTCTGCTCCCCTCCTAAATGGCGAGGCGAGGGGAAGGAGGAGTCGGAAGTGAGGATGGAGGCAGGGCAGGGAAACCTGGTGGTGGTCGAGCAAGACAGGACTGGCCCCAGGCCTGTGCCCACGGCGCGCGGCCTCCTGGCTCCCGTTTCCGTGTCACCTGTTTTGTATCTTCCGTTGCACACACACTCACTCCCTCCTCTTCCACATCGAGGGTCAATGCAGGGAGCAGAGGGGGCGGCAGGAAGCGCAGCCCCCAGCAAAGCCAGCCCCCCGGGACACGTCTCCATCGTGGGCCCGTTTCCCTGTGGACAATATCTCAGGACACCCTTGCACAGTCGGACACACTTTAGTGTTTAGGACTCAGAGAGACGTGAGGGGAGAAGCCACGAGGCCCCAGCTTTGACTTGCGGCCCCGCAATGGACAGAAGTCGAGGCCCCTCTGTGTCGACAGGGGTGCAGAGGGACAGGAGGGAGCAGGGAGGGACGGAGAGAGCAAACAAGCAACGCCAAGTGCCAAGCGTTCCCCAGAGTCCCTGGGTCCCGCTCTGACCCTCCGACGCCCCCTTCAGCTTCCCCACTTCATCGCTACGGCAGCCTGGGGCCGGACGAGCCCTGAGCACCGGAGGAAAGGCCCATCCCTGCTCCTGTCACCGGTGGTGGCTGGGAAGCCACTCGCCTGCCCCCCGGAGCTGCCCAGCCCACCCGGTCCTGTTCCGCCTCTCGCCCCTGGGGCCTGGGAGTCTGTGGGGGCCTGAGTATCGCACAGGGCGGGGGAGGGGGCTGCTTACTAGTTCCGTGTGGCTGGGCCTGCTGCTCACGGATGAGGCCACGGAGCTCACGGAGCTGAGCGAGGAGGCCGACGGGCGGCGCTTCAGGCTGGCGGGGGTGGTGGCCATCACACGCCTCGCGGGGGCCGCCTTGGCCTTGGCCGGCGTCGTGGAGGGGAAGCCGATCTTGGTGACTTTGTGAATGGGAGCAAACAAGCCGTACTTGGGCTGACACTGGAAGTACCTGCGGACAACGAGGAGGGGGGGACAAAAGACACCTTTGGCAAGAGAGACAGGCGCCGACCGCGGAGTCCACTGAGTCCCACAGTCTCACACCCCCACAAACTAACACGCTCCCACAGCCCCACACTCCCACACAGTCACACCCCAACCAACTCTCCCACACTCTCACACTCCCACTCACCCCAACAAACACACTCACACCCCAACCAAGACTCCCACATTTCCACAGCCCCACACTCACATACACTCACTCCCCAACAAACACACACACTCACACACCCCAACCAACACTCCCACACACTCACGCCAACCAACACACACTCACACTCACACCCCAACCAAGACTCCCACATTTCCACAGCCCCACACTCACACACACTCACACCCCAACAAACACTCCCACACTCTCACACTCCCACTCACCCCAACAAACACACTCACACCCCAACCAACACTCCCACATTTCCACAGCCCCACACTCACATACACTCACTCCCCAACAAACACTCCCAGACTCACCCGAAGAAACACACACACTCACATCGCAACCAACACTCCCACACTCTCACACTTCCACCAAAACAAACACTCACATTCACACCCAAACCAACACTCCCACACTCCCACAAACTCAAACCCCAACACACACACACACTCACACCCCAACAAACACTCCCACATGCTCACAGCCGCCCCACACTCGCACACACTCACTCCCCTAGAAACACCCATTCACACACAACCAACACTCCCACACACTCACACCCCAACCAACACACACTCACACCCCAACAAACACTCCCAGACTCACCCCAAGAAACACACACACTGACATCGCAAACAATACTCCCACACTCTCACACTTCCACCCCAACAAATACACACACTCACACCCCAACAAACACTCCCACATTTCCAGAGCCCCACACTCACACACACTCACTCCCCAACAAACACTCATACCCTCCCACAG
Organism: Sorex fumeus; assembly: GCF_029834395.1. Taxonomy (NCBI): domain Eukaryota; kingdom Metazoa; phylum Chordata; class Mammalia; order Eulipotyphla; family Soricidae; genus Sorex; species Sorex fumeus. The sequence goes on from NW_026606179.1 coordinate 63,737,356, forward strand.
CCCCACACTCACACATACTCAAACCCCAACTAACACACACTTACACCCCAACCAACACTCCCAAACACTCTCACCCCAATAAACACTCCCACACTCACCCCAAGAAACACACACACTCACACCCCAACCAACACTCCCACACTCTCACACTCCCACCCCAACATACACACACTCAGAGCACAACAAACACACCCACATTTCCACAGCCCCAAACTCACACACACTCACTCCCCAACAAGCACTCATACCCTCCCACAGCCCCACACTCACACACTCACACCCCAACTAACACACACACTCACACCCCAACCGATATTCCCGCACTCCTACACACTCACACCCCAACCAACACTCCCACAGCCCCACACTCACACACTCACATCCCAACTAACACACACACTCACACCCCAACCGATATTCCCACACTCCTACACACTCACACACCAACCAACACTCCCACAGCCCCACACTCACACACTCACACCCCAACTAACATACACACTCACACCCCAACCGATATTCCCACGCTCCCACACACTCACACCCCAACCAACACTCCCACACTCCCAACGTCCCACACTCACACTCACACTCACACCCCAAAAAAAAACACACTTACACTCAAACCCCAACAAACACTCCCACACTCCCACAGCCCCAGTCACACACACGCACACCCAACCAACACTTGCACGCTCTCAAACCAACAATGACACGCTCTCATTCCCTCACAAACATGCTCACACCCCCACCAACACTCACATGCTCATGCCCTCACCAACATTCACAGCCCCACACTCACACGCTCACATACACACACCCTCATACATACATATCCACACTCCGAAGCACACACATTCATACATTCACACACACACTCCCTCGCACGCCTCCCACCCCCACCGCGCAAACCAAGGGCGATTCCAAGCAGCCTCCCCGGCATCTGAAGGGCGACAGCAGGCCCGGGGGTTCCTGCGGGCAAGCACAGCTGCATGTGGGAGCCCCAGGCTGTCCCCACATCCCTGCAGGGTCCCCGAGTGCCACCGGAAGTGGCCCCGCCTAAGAACCAAGTGAAGTGGCCTGCAGTCTCCTCAGCGCCTCCCGGGCACCGTGCATTGCCCCAGGCTGTCTGGGGGGGGGGGGCAGGAGGACCCACCTCGTTCCGGCCACGGCGCCATCGTTCTTGCCCAGCGGCTTGTCCAGCTCCACGCCGCACCAATCCCCCTTGGCGAAGTCCGTCTCCCCGAGGAAGCGCACCACACCGGCCTCCACGCCTCCCACCTGCCAGAGGGACGCGGGTCAGGCACTCTGGACTGCGCAAAGCGCCCCCACCCCACGAAGGAACATTCTGGCTTCAGAGTAGGGATTTCCGGAAGAAACCCCAAAGGTCAAGGTGCCATTTCCCCCTGCAACCCCTACAGGGTGAGCAGACGCTGCTGCTCAGTGTCCATGCAAGGCAGCGGCGTTCACACCCACTCGCTTACACCGGTGGCCTGGCTGACCACACCCCTGGGAATCTCTGACCCAGGCCAGCCACCTGGTGTGGCGAGGGGGTCGCTGCCCCGTGGGTGTGGGAGCAGAGCCGTGGCAACCCCACCGCTGGAGAACAATTAAGCCAGAAACCAGCTAGAGGAAAATGACTGTTCTCATATCTTAGCGGAGTTCGATTTTCCAGTTCTCCTTCACTATGCCTTGGCTTGATGCTTGGCCCCCGGGACGCAGAGCAAAACAGAATCACAGCGCTGGACACCTACGGGAATGCTGACAAAAAGGGCCAGAGCACCGGGGGAAGGGCACTGGCTTTGTGTGTGGCCACCCTGGGTTCAATCTTCAGCACCCAAGATGGTCCCCCTAGCCCGCCAAGACTGATTCCTGAGTGCAAAGCCTGAGTGACCCATAAGCACTGCCAGGAGTGGCCCCAAAACCAAAAAGTCAAAACAGAAAGGGGGGGGGGGAGAGAGAGAGAGAGAGAGAGAGAGAGAGAGAGAGAGAGAGAGAGAGAGAGAGAGAGAGAGAGACCTCAACTAATAATGCCTGAGAGCGCGGTTTTCTTTTTTCGGGTCTGGGGCAGGACTGGGTTCACGTGCTCGGGGGTCACTCGCAGCACGAGGGGTAGCAGCGTCACCCAGGACTGTCTCTGCAAGTCCTGAAGTGCCATGTGCAAAGGCCCTGGCACAGCCTCCGTGGCCAGGCGTGGGCCCTGGGCACTGTGAGTGTGACAAGGAATAAAAGAACAAGAGACAGGTGGCTGGGGTGGCGGCCCTGGGCTGAGAAGAGGCTGCAAAGTTCATCGGCGAAGAATTTGGCACAGAACATGCCGTCCCTGACCCGGAAACAGCCTCCTGGAACAGCACAGCTAGAAGCCAGTCACGTCTCTCAAGACCCTGACTTCATATCCTGGAAATATCATCTGCCCAAAACTGCCGCAAGCCTGTCTCCAGAACATTCTGTCAGAGCTCAGCTGGAGAGAAGGGAAGTGATCTCCCAAGGTCAGGAGAACCACCGCACATCAGCCCGGAGAAGCTCTTCACGGTTGGGCTCTGAGACGCCACAGGACGGACAGAGTGACCTCCCGCTCTGAGACACCATAAGACTGACTGTCCCACTCTGCGACCCCTGCCTACTTGCGAGCACAGACGGGACTTGAGGTCAGAGCTGGGCATTTCCAGTGAGCCCACTGAGGGTCCCTGAGTCTCCAGAGAGAACCAAAGTAGCACAAGCATGGGGGCAGTCTGTCCACTGCCAGTGACAGGGAGTGCCAGGGGCAGGGGACCGCCTTCCACAGGCCTAAGGCTGGAACAGCCGTCTCAGAGCCTCCGAAGGGCTCCTCCGAGGTCAGTCACGTAAACATCGGGGCCAGCTGGCGCAGAACCTGGACTTCCTGTGCGCAGGGAAGAATGGGGCAAAGGGCAGGAGGCCCTTTGGAGAGCCGGGAGGGCGCCAGCCCTGCACGGGAGCTTCGCCTCGGTGCCCCGAGGCCAGCCCCCACTCGCCACGGCCTCCTGACCACGGCTGCGTTAGGCCGTGGAGCGCCAAGCAAACCTTCCTTGAATTAGGAAAAAGACCAAAGAAAGTGTTTGGGTTTTCTTTTTTCCCCCTTCTTCTTTCAGAAAACAGCCATTATGCTGGTTGTGGTCCCCCAAAAAAACCCTCAAAAACTTCATTTTGAAAGGCGTGCTCGAGCTGAGGTATGGAGCGATGGAACAGCACAGCGGGCAGGGCGTTGGCCTTGCACACACCTGCCCGGATGTGGTCCCTGAGCACAGGGCCAGGACTCAGCCCTGAGCACCACCACCAATAAATGAATAACTGATCAGAGTTATTCACCGCAGAGCCAGTGGCAGTGTCCCCGCTCCCTTGTTCCAACGACACTGGTGTCCCTATGTCCGGGTGTGGACGGTTGTGAATGCAAGTTAAAAAAAAAAAGTCTTTTTTCTTCTTTGGGTCTTTGGGTCACACCTGGCGATGCTGAGGGGTGAGTCGTGGCTCTGCATTCAGGAATCATTCCTGCGATGCTTAGGGGACCCTATGGGATACCGGGGAACCCAGTTTGCTGAGTGCAAGGCAAACGCCCTCTCTGCTGTACTACTGCTCCAGCCCCCCAAACAGTCTTTAAACCGTGAGTCTCCTCCAGCTCCAATTCCCTCCCCGTGTTACTCTTTGGCCATCCCTGAACCCTGACCGTGACCCTCCAGGACCCTCCGAGGGCCACCCTGCGCCTGCACAGCTCTCCTCTCCGGCCTCCACAGCTCTGACACCGGCCTGGCGATGGCCATCCCTGTGGTCCCCGGGAAGCCACTGGCTCCGGGCCAGCCCCCAGTCTGTCTGGTCAGAGCCGCCCGCCTCAGACGTCCCCGAGGTGACTTTTCCCGGCCGCTTCCCACGGGTTCTGAAAGCGTTATTGAGTGCTTCTGCTGGGGAGAACAGTTGTCTACAGCCAAGCGCCTCTGCTTAGGGGAGCTGTGCAGAGGAATGGGCTTGGGGTGGACTGAGGATGCCATGTGCAGGGACCTGGTGACCCCCACCAGAAACTCATCTCACAAAGGGTGCCCCCTCGCCCCCACCGAAGGCCTTCCAGGAGCTGCTCAGAGAAACCCAAGAGCAGGTGCTGAGTCTGAAGATCGAGCAACCAAGACAGCAAAACATACTCCTGAGAATGTTCCGGAGACGGGTCCCTACCCGTGGCCTACCCAGGGTCCATCCCCGACACCCCAGATGGTCCCCTGAGCCCTACCAGATCCCTGAGTTCAGCACCAGGAGGAAGCCCTGAGCATGGCCAGGTGTGGCCCAAACACCAAACCACACACGTCTGGAGAGACGGCTCAGGGCTTGCGCACGGAATGGCCTGGAGCGGCTCGGGGTGAGCCCTGTGACGCCCCAAACACAAACATCACAAACCAGAGCAATGGAACCGATTTCCAACTTTGTTCGTTGGTTTGTTTTTTGAGTCACAGTCAGAGTGCTCAGGGCTTACTTCTGGCTTGGTGCTCAGGGATCACTCCGGGATGTGCTTGGGGGACTGTACATGGGACCAAGACTTAAACCCCGGGTCAGAGGCATCCAAAGCACACGGCCTCCCCACGGCATGACCCCTCCACCCTGTTTTGGCTAAACTGGTAAAACTGGCAGCATCCCCGCACGCATCCATCACGCTGGAAACTGCAGGACCAGGTGTCCTGGCTGCTCGTGCTTCCACCCAAACCGCGAGTCTGGGAAAGCTGATGGACCAGACAGGCGAATGGACACCCACCCGCGACCGCTGCCCTCGGCACTCACCAGCACCCGGTCCCCGAGCTTCAGCTCCTGCTCCCCGTTCTTGAGGGAGCCAGCCTCCGAGAGGTTGGAGATGGACTCGCTGGCCGTCCTGGTCAGGTTGCTGATGTGAGGGGTGGCCGGTGCCTCCTTCGCGGAGGGCTGGGGTGCCTTCGGGGCGGCCGCAGGGGCCGGGGCGGCCGACAGGGGCGGTGTGGCCTGGGCAGCAGGCGCTGGCTGCAGGCCGTTGGTCTCATCGTCGGCCTGCCAGCTCCTGCTCAGCTTGGACGGCCGGATGAAGATGCCCTTCAGCGGCTCGCACTGGAAGTAGCGCACACCCGCCACCGAGCCGTCGTTCTTGCCGATGGGCTCGTCCAAGACGATCCCGGCCCACTGACCAGGGGCAAACTGGGTCTCCCCGAGGAACTGGATGAATCCAGGCTTGTTCCCCTTCACCCAGACTCGTTCCCCGACCTGGAAGTCGTCCACAAACTCCTCCTGCGTCTCCGAGGAGGGGGCGCTGGGGGTTTTCTCCCCAGGCACGGACTTCTCAACGGGAGCAGCCGCTGGAACAGCAGAAAGGGTCAGAAGGGTCAGAAGGGTCAGGAAGGGCCTGTCCAGGTCCAGTTAAAGTGTGGTTGGGGGTGGCCACACCCAGCAGTGCTTGGGACTACTCCCAGCCAATGCCGGGGGCTGCTTGTGGTGAAGCCTGGCCGGGCCCGCCGTGAAGGGGACGTGCCTACCTACTGCAGCATCCCAGGCCACAGTCATATTTGGGCAGCTGAGGGGAAATCTTTGGACACACCCCGTGATGCTACGGACCAAGCCAGGAGAAAGCTCCAACACAGTGTCTTATTTCTGCTGTGTCCACTGGCCCATCTTCTTTTTCTTTTAGGGGGGGAGCACTCCAGCCAGTCCGCAGGGCCTATTTCTGGCTCTGCGCTCAGGGTCACTCATGTGAGGTTGAGGCTGGAGAGTCCCATGGGGTGCCGGTTGCCCTCCCCACTGTACTGTGGCTACGGCCGGCAATGAGGCCCTTTAGTCCAGGTGAGTCCACCTCCCTCAGCCTGTCCCCAAGCCCGGGCGAGGGGGCTAGCAGTTAGGAGGGAGCGTGTTGGTTGCCTCAGCTGTCACCAGTTGCCGTGACACGAAAGTCACAGAACGTGAGACTCGTGTGTGAGAGCTGTCCCCAGAGCCATGAACGTGCCTACAGCTCAGGGAGCCCTTCCCGGGCGAGGACTCGGGAGGGGGTTCCCGGGTGGAAATGAGTCTCCCCTGGCCCGGGCTGAGCGCACTTACCGGCCGAGGGCGCCTTCAGGGCCCAGCTCCCATGCTTGAGGATCTTGGTGGGGGCCTTCAGCCCGCTGGGCCTCAGCAGACTCATGGTCAGGTGGTCAGACGCTGCCGCGGCCACTACCGGGCCCTGACTGTCGAGCCCACTGTGGGGCCTTCTGAGGCGCACTCGTTCTCAGGGATAAATCTCTGAAGAGCAGAGGAGAGAGTCTGTCTCACGGGAGCGACCACAGCAGCTTCCGGAGCCCAGAGAGCTGCCAGTCTGAGACTCGCCACCCCGAGTGCGACCCCCAGCCTCCCGCACAGCCCCCTGAGCCCACCAAGTGTCATTCCTGCACAAAAACTCAATCCCAAACAGACAAACAAACAACAGCAGATTCAGGGCCAGAGGGCAGAGGGGACAGGTACTTGCCCTGCGGGCAGCTGACCCTCACGCCCTCCCTGGCATCACACCCACCCCCAAACACATTCAGGAGCCAGAAATCGTCCCTGTGCACTGTGAGTGCCACTGACCACCTTCCCGTCCAGACACTGACTAGCCGGGAGGCGACTCAGCAGTGATGGCTGGTCTTGTGTGTGCATGTGTGCGTATGTATGTGTGTGAGAGGCCCGGGGTTACACACAGAAGCTAAGGCAAGCAACAGGCACACTTTTTTCTATGGGCTGAGAAGTGCCAGGGAAAAGGGCCCAGCAAGACTGCGCCAAAGGGGGGCTGGAGAGCGATAGCACAGTGGGTAGGGCGTTTGCCTTGCACGTGGCCGACCCAGGTTCGATTCCCAGCATCCCATATGGTCCCCTGAGCACTGCCAGGACTGATTCCTGAGTGCAGACCCAGGAGTAAATCCTGTGCATCACCAGGTGCGACCCAAAAAGAAAAAAAATTGCGCCAAAGGGGAGCGAAGGAGGTTTTGGCGTTTCCTTCGTTCCTTGTGACGGTGCCCAAGTTTGATAACCACAAGCCAGTATTAACTGCATTTCTTAACCCACAGAACTGAGGCAGACATGTGGATGGGGGAAGCATCGCCATGGCAATGGAACTCCGAGGAAGTCAACAATAGCTTCATGGCCACCAAAAGACCACCTGAGGGCACGGGACCCAAGGTCTGGTCAAAATTAACCCACATTAGGAGGCCCAGAGCAGGCTGGACCCCCCGAGGGAATAGGAACAAAGGCCAGGAAAGGAATTTCTAAGAGGACCTTGGACCACTCAACTCTACCCCCTTGGCAACCACCCTAGCAACGGACTCTAGGTAGCTAGAAACTCCCACCAGGGGCAGCCTGGGGAAAACCCGAGATTAGCCCCCTTGAACCAAGGGAGGGCGCTCATGTGTGCCCGAGCCCAGGGACTGCTCTTGCCTACGAGGTCGGTCATGTCACGGGCTTCTCCCCTCCTGAGGTGTGGACTTTCGGACCGAACGCAACCAGGCAACCTAACGTGTTCAGTGGCTTTCTGCGCCTCTGGAGAAGCCGCACTCTCTCTCGAGTGTGTTACTCCCTCCCTCATTTCCCCTTCCTAAAAGCCTCCAAATAAAATGTTCCTGCTTCATGCTCATCTCCTGAAATGATTTTCTGCGAGAAGGACAAAGGCCCGGGGGCCTGAGGAGGTCGAGGATCGACTCCCTTTCCCTGAAAAGGGCAACCCCTCACTCCGGCCCGAGACCCCGGGAAGGCCTAGTGGGTGTCGTGTGGCTGGTAGGGCTCGTCGCGCTCATCAGTGCCAGCGCTCCAGCCAGTCCCGGGGGAGTGACATCTTCTCCTCTGCTTCTCATCAGCCCCCCATGAGGGCCCACTGACTTCAGAGTCATTCCGTATTTAATAGAAAAGTCCGCAGGGGGCAGAGAGGCAGGACAGTGGGGAGGGCACTTGCCTTCTATCCAGTTGTCCTGGGCTCGATCTCCGTCAGCACAGGGACGTTAGCCGGCCAGGGTGACCCCTGGGCACAGCCAGGTATGGCCACCCCACCCCACCCCACCCCCACCCCCCAAAAATATATATATATATATATAACTACTAAAAAAACTTAAACGAACTACAGATTAAAAACTATCATACACTAAAGAACTGTTAGAGAAAAAAGCCACCCGCACGCGGGCAAAAAGCCCAGAGACTCAGATTCACCTGTGTCACACTGCACTCGCAGCTTAAAGAACTGAGCTCTGCCAAACAGGCTCGTGCCAGTCTCCTACAGAGACTGAAAATGGCACTTGGAGTCTAGAATGTTCCAAGGTAGAATGAGAATTCCGCAAGGAGGAGGGCATCATGGGCCCTTCTTAAAGGGGCAGGCGCCACCCTTCGTGATGCCAGGGTCCGGCTGAGGCTCCGGAGGGCTGCCCTGCAGATGCCAGCACTAGCTGGCCAATGTGCCTCTGGTCCCTGCGGGGCCCAGTTCTGGACTCCTGGGCCCTGAGAAAGTGGTTTCAGAAAACGTTTGACAAATGTTTGGCAGTTACAGATCTCCAACTGAGGTCATTCGGCGTCCCCCGAGTGTGACCTGGACCCAGTGACTGTGCCCAGGGCCCTCCTCAGGAGCTGGGCCATAAAATCTATGGGCGGGCGGGGGCGGGGGCGGAGGGGCAGAGCGACAGGGCAGAGGCCCTGAGCCCGACCCTGATAGCCCTGCTCTCTGTGACCCCAGTGCTGTGAGCAACACCTGCCGCACTGTGGCCAGGGCGTGGCCCAGCCCACTAAGGCCTGAGAGCTGTACAGAGGAGTCTGGCCTGGCCTGCTCGGATGGGAGCACAAGCTGAATGAGTGCGGGTCCCCTCGAGGATGAGTGAGCAGGAACGGGGGAGTGGTGGGGAGGTGGGGAGGGTGGAGTGACCTAACCTGGGGGCTCAGGTCGGGACACTTGGACGGGACACCTGGCCGTGCTCAGGGCCGACTTTGATCCAGTCATCGGGGCTCATGCTGGCAGGACCTGGCGGGGGGGGGGGGGGGTGACGTACAGGGTGGGGTGGGGTCAGCCGCAGGCAAGGCAGGCTCCTTGGCCCTGGGCTACCTTTCCGGTCAAGGATACCTATTTTCTTTCTTTCCTTTTGTTTTTTGGGACACCCGGCAGTGCTCAGGGTTACTCCTGGGTCTGCTCTCGGGAATCACTCCTGGCGGTGCTCAGGGGGACCTATGGGGTGAGCCATGCACCAGGCAAGCGCCAAGTCTTGATGCCAAGGTGCCCACGAAACACAGTGTGCAACAAGGGACTCTACAGAGAACGTCAGGGCCAGCAAACGCTACGAGGAAGTCAATCAATTCTGAAAAAAACACAAAAAGATGCAAAAGGAGGGGCTGAAGTGAGAGCACAGTGGGGAGGGGTTTGCCTTGCTCACGGCTGACCAAGATTCGATCACCAGTCCTGAGCACTGCCAGGAGTAATTCCTGAGCATCCCTGAGTGTGACCCAAAAAGCCAAAAAAAAGAAAAAAACAGCGCGAAAGAAAATGTGTTTGAGCCTCACTGTCTCCCTGAGACTTGAGCACTCAGTGCCGTGTGTGAGCCCAGTAGAGTCTCCGGCCTAAACATGCCCCGACCCCCTCACCCCCATGCTCCTGTGTTTGGACCGTGACCCTAAATCCTGTGATGGGACCACATGTGTCCATGACAAAGACGCTAGCAGGCTCACGCCCCAGAACGTCCCTGCTTCACACAGGCGTGGCACACGGGTCCTGGCCTGCTAGTGGCCGGCAGTGATTTGGCAGGAAGCAGAGGTGTGAGCCTGAACGTGGGTCAAGTACGTTCCTTCAGCCTGGAGGGGAGGAATGTCCGAGAGGGGGTTTTGAGCACTGCCTCACAAGCATGAGGTCCTGAGTCCAAGTCCCAGGGGTCACATGTGCACCTGGCACAAAGCCGGCACAAACCAGGCAGCTCTGCTGTCCCAGCACCACGCAGGAAGGGGGGTGACCCCAGGGGGAGGGCCACCGAGAGAGGAGGGGGACACCACAGAAAGGAGGAGGGAACACAGGGCAGGAGTTGAGGGCTGCAGGGCCGGGAGCACCGGGCAGAGAGCAGCCCTGGGGAGCAGGAGGCCAGGAGGGCGCACCTTGTCACTGGCCACTCGAGGCCGTGTGCAGACCCACGAGGCTGACAGGGCGCCAGCGACGGGGCAACCCCAGCAAGGATTTTTCTTTAAGTTTTGGGCCACGGGGCCAGAACTCTAGTACAGCGGGGAGGGCGTTTGCCTTGCACACAACTGACCTGGGTTCAATCCCGGCATCCCATAGGGACCCCAGAGCACCTCCAGGAGTAAGTCCTGAGTGCAGAGCCAGGAGTGACCCCGGAACATGTCCAGGTGTGACCCAAAATCAAAACAACAGCAGAGCAAGCGGAAGGGCCCGGAAGCTCTGAGCCACGGAAACGCCGAGGTTGGTTGGTGCCCACTCGCCTCCGCCCCCTGCCAGGCCAGGCCGGCCTGGGATCAAGGTGCCCGAGCGTCTCCAGACAGGATCTGCCTCAGCGGCTCGGTGCGTTATCTCAGCCTATCACCCAACTCGACTGGGATTGACTCTGGTTATCTCCTTGACTGGTTATCTTGGGCATCTCAGGGACCAGCCGCCAAACTCCGTCCTCCCACCTGGCCAGGGCGGGATCAGGTGTCAGCAGCTGGGCCCTGAACACCCCACCTGCCCGTCCAAACGCAAAGCAAGCACAAAGCCAGGCTCGCCCCCAACTCGTAGGACACGACCAAGCTAGGGGCCCCGGAGAGCACTGGGCCCGAGGAAGGGTCCCAGAGATCCCCAAATTTCCCTTGCTCGACGGCCCGGCCCAGCAATCTGCATCAACCACTGGGCCCGAGCTCTCTGCTTTCCTTCTGCTTGCTCAGCGAGACGCAGCACCTCACACCTGTGTTTGGAGGGGAGGAACACCAAACTTTTTTTTTTTGGCTTTTTGGGTCACACCTGGTGATGCACAAGGGTTATTCCTGGCTCTGCACTCACAGGGGTTACTCCTGGCTCTGCACTCAGGAGACCATATGGATGCTGGGACTCAAACCCGGGATGGCCACGTGAAAGACACACGCCCTACCCACTGTGTATCTCTCCAGCCCCGGAACTCCAAACTTTATATAGAAAACAACGTATTTCACAATGCCTTTTCAGCCATTCTGATTGTTGGGGGGTAAATTCTAAACAATCATGGTGCATCTTTTGTTGAAATAATGAATGCAATCAATGTAGAGGATAGTTAAGGAGAAATCATCTGCCTCACAGGCATTGGGTGGGTGGGAGCTGGGGTATATTGGGGTTCTTGGTGGTGAAAAATGAGCACTGGTGAAGGGTGAAGGGAAAGGTGTTTGATCATTGCATGACCGAGACTTAAATCTGAAAGCTTTGTAACTTTTCCCACGGTGATTCAATAAATAAATAGAAGAAGAAAAAATAAATAAATAAATAAAATTATGAAAAACAAAAAAAGTAAGGTGGAGTTCAAGCCCAATTCAATCAGCTAATCAGTGGCTGAATAAATAGCAGTACTCCTACATTAAAAAGAAACAAACAAACAAACAAACGAAAAACACTGTACTTGTGAGGCGAGTGCATCAGCAGCCTGATGGCACCTTCAGACTCCAGATACCCCAAAATTGCTGCTGTGCCTTTGGCCAGACCCCAAAAACTTGGGCAAAGTTTACCAAGAAAGTAAACGGCCAAAAGTTAGGTATGTGGGAAACACACCCACAAGCCCCCTCCGGCTCAGCTATATCCTTGGAGGCATGGCCTCTCTGGTTCCTGATTGAACTGCTTAATGGCCATGATCCCAGAGACTCAGAAACACATCTCGAAACCCAGTGGCTTTTGGCAGAAAGGCGTCTGGTCCCTGCAGTGCTGGGCCCATGGGTTCATGCCTTGGCCTGTTCCCCCTGGCGGCCAGGTGGCCGCCATCCTCCAGAGGTCACTGGACAGTCAGGCTTGGGCCCTCAGTGACAAAACTTGTTGGGCCTCACAGGATGGGGGTGGAGCCAGTCCTGTCCTCCCCGTCCCAACGAGACCCCAAGTCATCGTCCATGAACAGCCTCTCTGACTCCTGATCAAGCTGCTTAATGACCAGGATGCCAGAGACTCAGGAGCAAATCTCGGAACCCAGCAGGTTTGGGCAGAAATCCCTCCAGATTGAAGTGTTCAAATTTGGAATTTCAAAATCACGTGGCCACTACTGCAGCCACACAACATCATAGGTTATTCATAACCAGCAATAGAAAACAAACTGTCTACTGTTGCCTTTTCAGCAGATCTGAGTGTTGGGGTAAAATCTCAAACAATAATTGTGGGTCTGGTGTCAAAATATCGAATGTGATCAAAGTCGAGAGAAAATAATTTGGAAATCATCTGCCCCACACGTAGGGGGAGGGTGTGGGATGGGGATATACTGGGGTTGTTGGTGGTGGAGAATGGGCACTGGTGAAGGTACGGTTGTTTCATTGTATGACCGAGATTTAGACCCGAAAGCTTTGTAACTGCTCTCATGGTGACTCAATAAATAAAATCATAAAAAATGAAAAAAAAGTAAGGTGGAGTTCATGCACAATTCAATCAGCTAATCAGTGGCTGGATAAATAGCAGTACTCCTAAATAAAAAAAAAGAGAGAGAGAGAAATCCAGAAAAACACAGCAAATCTGTACCCCAAGCGCACTCCTCCCCAAACGATCCATTTTCCCCCACCCGAGATAAAGCCGACATGCTATGGGTCACATCCTCCTGCCTCTGGCCCCCAAAACGCGACGCTCCCTCCTCCCACCCCGGGGACTGATGGCACAAACTCCATCTTTGTGTCACGCCGTACGTGAGACATTTGTCACTAGAACCTGATGACTCACTTCAGAACCTCAACAGAAGCCACAAAGATGGGGAGCACTGCTCGGGGAGCACCATACAGGGGCTGCTCAGACCTTCTCTGCCTCTGTCCCCCGCCTGCTCTGGGGACGATGCATAGACAAGTGGCCAGGGGTTGAGAACAGAGGAACCAAGCCTGGAGGAAGTGGGTGCTTGTGTTTTGTTTTCTCTGGAGGCCTCTAACTACGGCTCCTCTTAAGAGACAAAGAAGGCCGCAAATAGGCAAACACTCTGAACTCGGTTAGCACCCAACTCTGATTTAACGCCAAGATCTGCTCTAAACGAACCTTGAAAGGGTAAGCTAAATATCTCTCAGGGAAGCAAATAACCTTAGGGGATTATCTACTCTGGTACTAAAAATGGGGGGAAAAAAGTCTGTTTTGGATTTCTTGAAAATGTCAGCTGGACTCAAAGCTGGGGTTTCCGAAGGCAGTTCTATTTCATCCCGCAGCACAAATGCTTCCTCCCTGCTAGAGCTTTGGCTCACGTCTGTCCAGCGTCTTCTGGACAGGGAAACACCAGCCCTGGGAGGTGTGGCGTGATGGGACACTGGCACACAGGAAGCACCTCAATTTGGGTCATTTTCCCCCCTTAGGACTCCGAGGACCCCTTACCCCTCGGGCAGCGCCGCACGGCATTCTATCAGGAAGTTACATAAAAATCAGTCTTCCGTTCGAAACAAAATTTCAGGAGCTGTAGACACAGTTCAAGACTATATACAGCCTGAAGGCACAGGACATATGCAAACGGCATCTATTCACTGTCATCAGCGAGCCCCGTCACCCGTCTCATGCTGGCATTCAACTTCAAAATATCCAGATAGAGGAAATTTTTATGTGTCAGGGGGGGAAATCAGAGTTAGCAAGAGCTCGAAGAGAAGAGCAAGCCGGCAAACAGGACTAAGAGAAGGTGAGCGGAGGTGAGGCCGGTCTCTGGCCTAACCCGGGTCCCAGCCCCAGCTGCCCTGCAGAACCCACCAGGGGACACCCCACATGCCTCGGAAAACTCACGGACACCCCACATGCCATGGAATCCCTCCAACGCTCACAGCTGCTCAGGTCTGACTCACACCCGCCCTTCCATGCAAAAGAGCTGAAGGAACAAGGATCCCCAGGTCGAAGCTTCTAGTGTCAGGGCTGGAACGAGATAGTACAGCGGGGAGGGCATTTGCCTTGCATGCAGCCAACCTGGGTTCAAATCCCGGCATCCCATATGGTCCCCTGAGCACCGCCAGGAGTAAATCCTGACTGCACAGCCAGGAGTAACCCCCGTGCCTCTCCGGGTGAAAAAATTAACAATAAAAAGATAACACTGTGGAGGTGTGCAGACTGGGGGCGGGGTGCAGAGGGAGACCTCCCAGAGAGCCTGGCCCAGAGTGAGCATAACATCCCCAAAGACCCCGTAGGATGGCTCCGCCAGGTCTGGGGTGCAGCCTCACACTTGAGTCTAAGCCACCCTGGTCAGGATGTCCAAAGAGTCCTCAGAAAAGAACGGAATACTCTGCATTGGAGCAGACCACAGAGGCTGATGCAGGGGAAGGAAAGCATTAGGGGTCCTCTTTCGAACTGCTCAGGGGCCCAGGTGACTGTTCAGAGCGGGAACTGTGTCTGCCTGCGGACAGCTAAGCCGGCTCCTGCCCGGCCCTGCCCAGCCCCGAGCACCCAAACAAAACATTCATGTTTAAAAACGGCGTATTACTACAGAGACACCTCTAACAACTCCCACCCGGCGAGGCTCAAGGGATAGGCTCTGCACTCAGGAATTATTCTGGTGGTGCTTTGGGAACCATATGGAATGCCGGGGATTGAACCTGGGTCAGCTGCGTGCAAGGCAAATGCCCTCCCAATGTATATTGCTCCAGCCCTTGTAATTCCTCTTTAAAAGCCCCTAGGGTCATATCTGGTGGTGTGTGGGTCCCTCCTGTCCTGAACTCGGGGCTCCCCAGGTGATGCTGGGGCTCTAGCCCTCTAAGCTATATCCCCACCACCCATAATTCTGTATTTTTTTAATACGGAATTATGGGTGGATGTGGGGGGATGTGGGGCCCTTGGTTCTGACCTGTGTCGGGTCTGCCTGTTGGGATGGCCCCACCCCGACCGCACAGGGCCAGGAGCGACCCTGGGTGTGACCGAGACGGCCCCTACCCTCAGCTGGGGTGACCAAGCCGCTTCCTCAAAGCTTATGCACTGCTGACTGGGAACAGAAGGAGCAGAGAGGCCTCTCCCAGACCCGCAGTGACTCGTATGGAAGGTGAACCCCGAGTCCTGTCACCACACAGGGCCGGGCAGGCCCCTGTCCTGTCACCACACATGGCATGCAAGCCCTTTCCTGCTCCAAGACTGGGGTGGGGAGAGGCCATCGGGGGAGCCCAGGAAAGTTCTGGATTCCACAGGCCGAAGCCCAGGGACGTGAGCAAACCCACGGGGAGCTGGGTGACAGCAGCCCAGAAACCAAGCGAGCCCCAGGTTCTTTCTCTTAAGGTGCTGCTGAGACCAACATGCTGAGGGGAAAGGGGGCCTGGAAATCTGGTGATGCACCTGCGTTCTCGAAAGGTCGTGTCTTGAGACCAGCAGCAGTACCACAAATCAACTCACATGCCCAAGAACTCAGGGAAATGTGATCGCGTCTCAAACACACCTGCACAAGCTTCCAACGAACAGCAGAGGGCGCAGAGGGCGCAGACAGGCACCGGGAGCGCTGGGGCCGTGCACAGGTTCAAGCTGACTCCCGGGCTTGGCACTGGGGGTCACACCAGTCGGGGCTTGGAGGACCATATGGGGTGCCAGGGAACGAACCCGGGTCGGCCAGGGGCAAGGCAAGTGCCCTACCCACCTTACTATCTCTCTGGCCCTGGTACGCCGTTTTTAGAGGACATTATCAAGCTGATGTGTTTCCCCTTGCATCTTCCCCTTCATTCCAGTATTTATTTTCCCTTTCCCTCCCTTTCTCGCTGAGGCTGAGGGTCGCACACTCTAGGTGGTGGTTACCCACTTGGGGGCGGGGGGGGGGGTCTCACTCGGCCTGCCAGAACTCCAGCCATGCCCAATTTTCCCTATTTCCAGTAAAAAGTACGTCATAGGAAAAGCATCTGGTTGAAAACTCACATAAATCAATGCTTTGGGGTCTACAGATTGTCTTAAGGGACTAAGCATGGAGAAACCTCACCGCACAGAAGAAAGAGCCAGAGATCTGGCCCGGGCGCCCCTAAGAGCCAAGCTGACACTTTGAAAGAGAAATATTTCAGAAGTGCTCCCTGTCATAAAGATAGTAAACAAAACATATAAAATCATATTTGCAAACAAAAAACCACCTTTCAGAAAAAGACAACATTTAAAAAAGAAATAGTCCGGGTGGTCAGATATATAGTTCAGTGCGAAGGTGCTTCCCTGGCATCAAAGAGTCAAATATGGACCCCTGAGGACCCCCAAGAGTAATCCCTGAGCATCACCAGGTGAGGCTCCAAGCAAAAACCAAAGCAAAGCAAACAAATAAATATGTGCTGAAAATAACCAGTAGGAAACAGGCTGGGATGGGCGTGTGGGAGAAACAGAATTTCCCGCACACCCTGCACCCAGCCCTGAGGTCACACTGCAGAACCTCAAGAGTTTGAATGAAAAATGTAGGCAATTGTATTTCTAGAAAATGAGAATGTAAGATTAGAGTCTTCAGGTCTTGCCAAGACTCAATCAAGGGGAAAGGCGGTCACTAAAACAAAATCCCTCACAAGTGGCTAACTGGAAAAACGCAGTGACAGACTTGACTATTTCTGGCTGGAGCGGCCCTGCCTTCCACTCTCGAAGCTTCCTCCACAGCCACAGTCAAGTCAGGGTGGGACGGGCACAAGGACAAAGATCGACCAGCAGCAGAGAAACACCAGAAATAAACACATTTAAGGACAACTGAGTTTTGAGAATTCATTAACGGCATTAACAATTTTAAGCAAATTCGTTGAAACAGGAGGGTCTCCATAAGCAAGAGGAGCAGAGGCCCGAGAGACAGCACAGGGGAAGGCGCTGGTCTTGCACGCAGCCAACCTGGGTTCTATCCCTGGCAGCACATATGGTCCCCGAGCATGGGCAGGAGTGATCCTTGAGCACAGAACCAGGAGTAAACCTTGAGCACTGCTGGGTGTGGCCCAACTCCCGTCTCTCCCCAAAAGGAAGAAACTGGAGGCTTCCAGGAATCACTGAAATGCCAGTGTCAGTGTCACCATCACAAACGAGGCAGAAACGAGCGTCAAGTTCAAAGGGCAAACACTGAACTTACTCTGAAGGCGCCCTCCGGCTCCATGGAGAGAAGGTCCCCGTCGAAGGGAAAGAGGTCCAGGCTGTACTCCTCCCTGTGGATGAAGGAGCCCAGGACGCCCAGGTCCTTCAGCCGCTGCTCACACAGCAGGCTACGCTGGGGTACAAACAAGATGTGGAAATCTCTTGTGAGGCCACGTCTCTCTTCACTGCAAGAGAAGGACCGTGCGTTAGCCCGAGGCCCCGAGGCGAGGACTGCTCCCCAGGGCCCCCCCTGTGCCTGACACACAGTGGGCTCTAAAGAGACGCTTATGAGCTAAGCCCCCACCACTGACTCGGCCCAAGATTCTAGTTTTCTTGCTCTCTTGATTTTGATGCCTTTTCTGGAAACCGCTGACCTGTGCTCTGCCAAGGGGCAGTGTTACTTTCTCATGGGCCATTGATGGGACATGAAAACTCTCAGGGTTGGGGCTGGAGCAACAGCACAGCGGGTAGGGCGTTTGCCTTGCACGCGGCCGACCCGGGTTGGAATCCTAGTTCCCAACATCCCATATGGTCCCGTGAGCACCACCGGGGGTAATTCCTGAGTACAGAGCCAGGAGTAACCCCTGTGCATTGCCGGGTGTCACCCAAAAAGAGGAAAGAAAAAAAGAAAAACCTCTCAGGGTTATTGCAACGAACATCTGTTTCTTGCAGAAAAAATAATGTTTCTATTTAATCAAGCGATGTCTCTAGGAAAATAAAAGTTTGCTCCACACCGTGCCTGATCTTGCGCAAATACCTCGCATGCTTTTAAGTCCTTAGGGGCCACGTCGATCAAACGTAATGCAGACTGGACTGGTGCACTTCCTCCATAGATGCTGCAGCATTAAATTTTAATCAGCTTCTCCTGACTTTGCTTATGAAGTTTGAGCATATGGTATTCAGTACTTGAAAAAGAACCATTAGCTGTTTTTCTTTTTATAAAGAAATTTGGGTCCTTCTACTGAGACAGGCCGGAGCTTTCTACTGTCCTGAGACAGGGGGTTTATGTGGTTTGCCCTGCCTCCCCAAGCCCCAATACACAAAGTTTCCCATTCTCTATTTATAGTTTTTGGGCCACCCCGGCAGGTGCTCAGGGATAACTCCTGGCTATGCACTCAGAAGTCACTCCCGGGAGACTTGGGGACCGCACTGGGTTCCGAGGATCTATCCTTGGCTGACTGTAGAGTATCCTGCTCCTGACCCCCCATTCTCCTCCGACACACTCTCACATCTGTCCAAAGATCCACTTCCTAAAGCGCTGGCAAGCAAAGGTGTCCTGATGAGCACTCAAACCACTAGAGGAATGATTCCGTATGGACCCAGCATCAGCTCTGAGATACCTAAGCACATTTTCAGCCATTATATCCATCAGTTCTAGCCGGGGTCTGACGAAAAAATTGATATTTTTGACATCGGCTGCTGGCAAGAGGCTTCCTTTGAGTGTGAACATTTTCTCCACCTCATGTTCCTAGGAAAGCACACATACAAATGGTGAACAGAACCCCTAAAACTTACCAGCCGACCCAACCTTGGGCATCACTGCAGGCAGCCAACCTGGGTTGGACTGCTGGCGTCCCACACCGTCCCCAAACACCACCAGGAGTCAATCGTGAGTGCAGAGCCAGGGGTAAGACTGAGCACTGCCAGGGGAGGCCCAAACAAAACAGACCAACAACAAAAACTCAGGTGTTGTAACACTCCCGCTCCAAAGCACAGTATACTTTAGTGTTGAGTCAGAGAGTGCAGGGGCTAAGGTATATGCCTGACACATGACTGCCAACTTCGCCCCCTGGCACCACCAGGGTCTCGAGCATTGCCATGTGCATCCCAAGAGAGGCCACTGGAGTGGCCTGGGATATCCCTGCCACCACAGCACCAAGCACCATCGAACTGCTAAGAATCACCACCAGGAGGTGCCCTGGGGCAGTGCTCAGGAGACCCGGGGCCAGGGAGAAAGTAGAGCGTGTAAGGTGCTTGCTTTGCATTCAGCTGACCCGGGGTTCTATCCCCAGCACCCCATACTGTCCACTGAGCACTGCCAGGAGTGATCCTGAGTGCAAAGCCAGGAGTAAGTCCTGAGCACTGCCTGGCACGAGCCTCCAAATAAAATTCAAAACCACTTTAGTACAAAAATTTAGATTCCCCAAAGCCAGGTCTATAAATTCAGGCTGAAGTAACCAATCCTGTGTCTGAAAAACTTTGAGCCACATTAGGTAACAATCAGAAGACATGCCGCTCCGTCGAGGAGAAGAGGGGGGAGCACACCCACCCTTGAAAGGTCCACTGAAGGCTCCTATGCTGCCCGAGCCCCTGAGCTGCCTGTGCCCAGGTAGCCGAGCCAATGCGGTGCCCGCAGCTCTCCTTGACATGGGGGCTTTTGTGCTTTCCTAATCTTGGGATGTGTGTAGGGGCTCTCTCTGCCTTTGGAGAAGCCCACGGTCTCTCTTGAAATGTTTCTCTCTCTCCGCTCGTCCTCTTCCTAAAAGTCACCAAATAAAAGGTTTTTTCCTTCAAATAAATAAACAAAAGGTCCACAGAAGATAAAACATTTACCACTCCTAACAGCGTCAGTGATTCTAAAAGCCAGACAGCTCTGCACACCAGTTACTCCAGAAGTGGAACATCACATTACTCTTGCTAGAGTCCAGAATGACAGTTTCAAAAAAATACTAATAACCAAAACCCTTTTAGCTTTAGAAGTGAGCACTGTGCAAGCAAGCCAAACGGTCCTGTGAGATGCTCATCCCAAACTACTGCCTGTGGGAGGGAGAAGCATCCCGTCCTTTGAGTGAAAGGAATTTCAATAACGGCCAGCAGCAAACAGTCATTTGCAAACTCCGGACAAACAAAGCTTGCAGTGAGCAACAGCTGACACACTCATATTCCGGGGCCTGAAGAAAAACAGCATCAGGGCAAGGGGTGCGACTGGCCACGGAAGCAATCACTGTCCTCCACAAAGAGTGTGTCTGCAGGGTCCTGGGGTCAGACTGGGGTCATGGACCCCCGGGGGAACTGCCAAGGAGACCGTGGAGGAGCAGGCAGCTGGGAAAGTGGCTCCAGGGTCGCAGGCGGCGACACCCGCACGCGGGACAGCGGGGAGGGCCTGGACGCGGGGCTGCGCTCGGCCTGCCAGAGGGACTCGAGTCGCCCCGTTTCCCTCCCAGGGCCGGGCCGCAGGGCGGGAGCGCAACGCCCCCTCGCTCGGGCCGCACTGGGGGCGCCCCCGGCTCCAGAGGCCGCCGCCCACCCCGGCCCTCCCCTCGCTGCCCGGGAATCGCCCGGGAATCGCGCAGGGCGTCCAGGGTCTCCGGCGCAGGGGACAGCTGCGGCCTCGGCGCCGCTCAGGCCCGCCGCCACGTGACGCGCGGGTCACGTGAACTCCGTGACGTCACGCCGCCGCCGGAAGCCGAAGCGGCCGGGGACCCCGCGCCTCTTTCCGGTCCGGGTTCCGCCTCTTGGTTCCGCCCAGCCCCGCGCATCCCGCCCGGGTCCGAGGGTCTCGCGTGGCCCCGGCGCGGCCCGGGAGCCCCCGGGCGCCGAGACTGGCCTTAGAGCCGGCAGTGGTGGTGCTAAGCCGTCGGGGCGACCCCTCCCTGGGCAGCCCCTGGACACCGCCGCGTGGGGCCAGAACGTTGGTTTTGTTTGTCCCTTTGGTCGAGATAAAATAAAGCGAAGGGACCGAGGGGCAGCGCAGGGGTCCGGACGGTCACCTGGCACACGGCCGACCCGGGTTCGATCCCCAGCGTCCCCTAGGGTCCCCCGAGCACCGCCAGGCGTGGTTCCCGAGTGCAGAGCCAGGAGGAACCCCCGAGCACCCCTCGATGTGACCCCAAAAGCAAAATAAATAAATAAATAAATAAAAGACGCAAAGTGACTAAGGACAAAATTGGTCCTCGGCCTGCTGGAAAGTCTCACCTTCGGGGCCGGAGATAGCTCCGGGATGCAGGCATTTGCCTGCAGGAGGGATGTGCTTCCTGTGCTCCAGCCCCTGCAGCCCCCCAAAGAACGCTGATGAGTAAGGCTCAGTGTTGGCCAGGGAGAGGCGCCCAGCTTCGGAAGCTTCTGGAGCCTGGGAGCTGACTCCACCACCGCTGCCAGGTGAGGCTCTGCTAGCACCGCTCACCAGCCCACTGCACTGCTGCTCGCTCAAAATTTCAAGGTCGACTGAAATTTGTTTTGTCTTTTTAGAAATGTTGTTTTCTTTGTGAATTTTTTCAATCCTAGTGAAATACACGGAGTTGATCATGATTGTTGGATTTCAGTCATATCATGTCCCAACACCTGTCCCTTCACCAGTGTACATCGCTCACCATGAATCTTCCCGGTCTCCCTACTCCCCCAGGCAGGCAAGGCACTTCTCTCTCCCTCCTCCTTTCTGCAGTGCTCTCTCTCTCCTCCCTCTCTCCCTCTTTTCTGTCTCCCCCTCTCTCTGACACACGCCTTTCGGTTTACAATACAGATATGGAAAGGTTATTATGTGTATCTCTTTACCTACTTTCAACACCCAGTTCCCGTCCAAAGTGATTTCCAACCATTTCCAAGCATTATTGCCAGACTGGTCCCTACTCTGTCCCCAATGCTTGTGGGAGCTTCCAACCATTGACCAGTCCTCCTGGCCTCCATTTTCCTAGCCTTGGATATCAATCCCCTGTATATCTGTGTGTGTGTGTGTGTGTGTGTGTGTGTGTGTGTGTGTGTGTGTGTATTATGGGCTGGAGCAATAGCACAGCGGGTAGGGTGTTTGCTTGCACGCAGCCAACATGGCCGACCCAAGTTCGATTCCTCTGCCCCTCTCGGAGAGCCCGGCAAGCTACGGAGAGTATCTCGCTCGCACGTAAAGCCTGGCAAGCTACCCGTGGCATTTTCGATATGCCCAACGCAGTAACAAGAAGTCTCACTATGGAGACGTTACTGGGCCCGCTCGAGCAAATCGATGAACAACAGGAGGACCGTGACCATACATATTATATTCCACGAAATGGGTGCTTGTATTTGTCAAGGGAGTTGGGAACCATATCCAGCAGTGCTGAGGCTCCTCCTAACTGCGCAGGCATCACTCCTGGAGGGGATGCTGGGGACCATAGGAAGTGCCAGGGAAAAGACTCTGGGTTTGCTGCTTGCTAGGCATCAGCCTTGCCCCAGGGCTCTCTCTCCAATCTACAGTTTACTGACTTACAACCTAGTATTACAGAATATTCACAGTACGATGTAATATTTGGATATCCTGCAAAGTAACCATGATTCACGTATAGACCGTTTGAATTCCCTACCATAGATTCTAAAGTCAAGGACTGCTATTGGGGCTTATGTAGGCTAAAAGTAACGTTCTTGCTCAAGCTCTTTTTCAGGAAAAATCAACCTGAGGACACGTGTGCTTCAAACGTACAGGAGTTGGTGCTTATAAACATCGTTGGTTCTGTTAATTTTGGGTTAATAATATAGCAACTTCCAGTTTCTTTCCCAGACTTTATGGATTGATGGTGTCTGTACTGCATGGTGTCCCTTTATTTTCGTCTTGTCAAATAGCTATGGAGAATCACTGAAGGTATTCATTTTAGGCTACATTGGTTAGGAAGCTTTGCAATAATGCAATAAAGGTTTTATTTGTTTTGGGTTTTTTTTGCCATTAAACCTCACCCAGTGGTTCTATTATTTTTCATCTTTTATAATTTTATTTATTGAATCACCATGAGAGCAGTTACGAAGCTTTCGGGTTTAAATCTTGGTTATAAAATGAAAGACCCGTACCTTCACCAGTGCCATTCTCCACCACCCAAAACCCCAGTATGCCCCCATCCCACACCCTCCCCCTACCTGTGGAGAGATGATTTTCACATTACACTCTCTCTACTTTGATCACATTCAATATTTTGACACTGGACCCACCATTATTATTTGGGATTTTACCCCAACACACAGAGCTGCTGAAAAGGCAACAGTAGACAATTTGTTTTCTATTCCTGGTTATGAATAACATATGATGTCGCGTGGTTGTAGTAGTGGCTGCGCGATTTTGAAATTCCAAAATTTTAACAATTAAATCTGGAGGGATTTCTTGCCAAAACCTGCTGGGTTCCAAGATTTGTTCCTGAGTCTGTGGGATCATGGCCGTTAAGCAGATTGATCGGGAGCCAGAAAGGCCATTAGTGGGCGGTGACTAGGGGTCTTGCTGGGATGGGGAGGAAAGGGCTGGTCCCACCCCCATCCCGTGAGGCCCCACATGTCTCATCACTGAGGGCCCAAACCTGACTGTCCAATGGCCTCTGGAGGATGGCGGCCACCGAGCCGCCAAGGGGGAGCAGGTGGAGGGACAGCACCCTTTCCTCCCTGGAATGGCCCAGCGACAGTAACCTACTGCAGGGTCCAGATGCATTTCTGCCAAAAGCTACTGGATTCCGAGATTTGTGTCTGAGTCTCTGGGATCATAGTCATTCAGCACCTTAATCAGGACCCAGAGAGGCTGTTCATGGGCGGCGACTTGATGTCACGTTGAGACGGGGAGGAAAAGGCTGGCTCCACCCCCATCCCATGAGGTCCCCCTTGTCTCATCACTGAGGGCCCAAACCTGACTGTCCAATGGCCTCTGGAGGATGGTGGCCACAGAGCCGCCAAGGGGGAGCAGGTGGAGGGACAGCACCCTTTCCTCCCTGGAATGGCCCAGCGACAGTAAACTACTGCAGGGTCCAGATGCATTTCTGCCAAAAGCCACTGGATTCCGAGATTTGTGTCTAAGTCTCTGGGATCATGGCCGTTAAACAGCTTGATCAGAAGCCAGAGAGGCCGTTTGTGGGTGACAACTTGGGGTCTTTTTGTTTAGGAAAGGGCTAGCTCCACCCCCATCCCATGAGGCCCTACGTGTCTCGTCACTGTGGGCCCAAACCTGACTGTCCACTGGCCTCTGGCGGATGGTGGCCAATGAGCCACCACGGGAGAGCAGGCGGAGGGAGAGCACCCTTTCCCCCCCGGGGTGGCCCGGCAACAGTAACCTATTGTGCGATCTGGACGCATTTCTGCCAAAAGTTGCTGAGTTTCGAGATTTGTTTCTGAGTCTCTGAGATCATGGCCGTAAAACAGCTCGATCAGAAGCCAGAGAGGCCGTTTGTGGGTGACGACTTGGGGGTCTTGTTGGGGAGAAAAGGGCCAGCTCCACCCCCATCCCATGAGGCTCTACGTGTCTTGTCACTTTGGGCCCAAACCTGATTGTCCTGTGGCCTCTGGAGGATGGCGACCAGTGGGCTGCCAGGGAGAACAGGCCAGGGCACGAAATCTATTCCCACCTGGGGTGGCCCAGCGCCTCTAACCTACTGCAGGGACTGGACACATCTCTGCCAAAAAACATTGGGTTTTGAGATTTGTTTCTGAGTCTCTGGGATCATGGCTGTTAAGCAGTTCAATCAGGAACCAGAGAGGCCATGTCTCCAATTATATAGCTGAACTGGAGGTGGTTTGTGGGTATATCTCCCACATATCTTTTACCTGTTTACTTTCTTGGTCAACTCTGCCTCAAGTTTTTGGGGTCTGGCCAAACGCACGGCAGCAATTTGGGGGTACCTGGAAGTCTGAAGGCGCCATCAGGCTGCTGATGCTCTCGCCTCACAGGTACAGACTGACCTGCTGGTGGCACCATACCCCCAACCCAGTGCTTCTTAGGGTTTACTCCTGCCTCTGCACTTAGAGATTGCTCCTGCCAGGACACAGATGACTGGATGGGATTCCTGCCATTGAACCCAGATCAGCCACATGCAAGTACCCTACTCACTGCACTATCTCTTTAGCCCAAGATAAACGCTTTTAAGAAAATGGTTTACAGGCCCAGAGCAATTGGGCAGCTGGTAGGGCATTTGCTTTGGCCAATCTGGCTTCAATCCCTGTAATTCCATATAGTCTGCCCAAGCACTGTCAGGAGTGATTCCTGAGTGCAGAGCCATGAATAAGCCCTAAGACATCACCAGGGGTGGCACAAACATAAAGAAACAATAAGAAATTGGTGTATCAGAATTCCATTGTAGAAACTGTTTGACTCATTTGACTCTATAGTTCTTCACTGCTAGCCAAAAATCTTTTCTAAAGAAACCTGAGAATAATCAGTTATCACTGGCAAAAAATAAATAATTTTATTAAAGTAGATATAGAACACTTGCTTGCTCAAATTTTAATACTGCTTTACATAGTTTGTGAAACAATTTCAATAATGGTCATTACTAAAAATTTCAATGGATCCAGATCTTTCACTTGTCAGACAGCTGATAATCTCCAGAGGAAAATACATCAAAATCATACATATAATTATAGAAGTTCTTATTATACATGTAGCCTGGATGGTACATTATCACTTTTGACAGAACTAGAAAACATTCAAATAAAGAAAAATAGATTGAAACTGGATGACAAACTTCTGATGGTTGAGGTCCTTCATTCAATCTTTTTGTGGTAAGAAAATCCAAAATTAGTAATGTTGAATTTCTCATCATACATTCATCTAAAACCACAGTGAAAAATGTAAACCTTGTAAAGACAGTAAAATGGTTATTCTAGGTGTTTCACAAATAGCTGGTTATGTCATCCTTCAAGTGCTGGTGATTGCTGCACAGTGCAGAGAATGGGGTGGCCGGGCCGAAGTTGTCGTCGTAATTGTTGAGTCGTCCCCGTTCCCGTCGAGAGCCACCTCGGATATCATCTCCACTTTCATCTTGAGGTCCTGATTCTTTCTTTGGAGGTCCACGATCACGGAATTCAGGAAATCGATCTGTGTTAAAGGAGAGCGTGAGACGGTGAGCCATCTGCGGGAGCCATCGGAGCCCGCCACAGAGGAGGCTGGGCCCCGCTTCCAGTCCCCGCCCCAGGGTTGGAGGCAGCCAGAGCTCCCCTTTCCCTTCCTGAGCGCAAGCTCCCGGGTGCCCCAGGGAAGACCCCAGGAGGACATGCTGGGCCCCCTCGGTTCCTCTCAGAGCAGGGAGTCAAGAGGGCCTTCCCTCTCCTACAAAGACAGACTCACTTCTTTAAAATCCACGGGGCGGGGGGGGGGGGGAATCCCACTTTACAAAGGTAAGCATGACTATAGGCACAAACATTCATGTTTCACTTAAAAACTGGCAGGTTTGGGTCTGAGTGATAGCACAGCGGGAAAGGTGCTTGCCTCGCACGCAGCCAACCCAGGTTTGATCCCTGGCATCCCATAGGGGCCACTGGAGAGCAGCCAGGAGTGATTCCTGAGTGCAGAGCCAGGAGGAAGCCCGGAGTATCGCCAGGTGTGGCCCCCAAAGAAAGAAGAAAGAAAACCATAAAGCTGACTGATTCTTTTTCTCCCTCGGGGCAAGTTCTGATGAGGAGTCTCTGAGAGTGCCCAGGCCCTCCCACACTGGAGCCAAGAAACACAGATCTCTCTTCCTCCAGGTGAAGAAAACAAACACAAAAAAACATGGAAATGTTCAGTTCCCAACAAGCCCATGCAGGGTCCACCTCCACAGCCCACATGCAAAGTTCACTTCAGCCCACATGTGCCGTCCAGGACAACGGCTGTTAAGTACAGAAGTGCAGGAAGTGAGGGTGTGCGGGAACTCCACAGGGCACTGGGACCCAGATGGTCCCCTTCCTTGGAGAGGATTCAAATTATAAAGTGTTGCAGGCCAGGTGGGATGGAAGGGGGTTTGGGAAGGAGAGACATCAAGGAGGCCCCAAGGCTGACTCCTGCCGCAGGCCAGACGCAAGCCTGGTGATGGTAGGTGCGGGCACTGGGGTCTGCAGCCAAGTGTGCACACCCCAGAAGACCCCACCCAGCTGTCTCCCTCGACAGGAGCAAGAAGCAGGAAGGCGGCCCAGAGGACCAGACTCCCCAGCTCTGCGCCCAGAGCATGCACAACGTGGCCGGGACAGCCACATGTTGGTGGACGTTTCCGTTTGCGACCGGACCTTCCTGATGGGAAGGAGGCCCTCCAAAGTGGTGTTCGACTCTGGCAAAGTGAAGATTTGCCAATTTTATGGGAGCCCGAAGCCCAGGTTCTGGGAGAGCAGCAGGAGTAAGGGCTGTGGAGGGGTCTGGCTTCTCGGCTCTGGCAAGGACGTGACCCCTTGACTGAAGGGATGTGTCCTTGTCCATGGGGCCTTTCACTCCGTAAGCATCACCTCTTGTGCTGGGAGCATGTGGGGATGGGGTTCCGGCAGCGTGTGCCCAGCCCCTGGTTCTCACGCGCGCCAGGTGAGCACCGCCCCTTCTTCCTCAGCTTCCTTCTTTTTGGCTTCTTTTATTGTGATTAATCAATTCATTTGGGGGGGGGGGGCTTTTGGGTTACAACCCATCGTTGCTCAGGAGTGACTCCTGGCTCTGCACTCAGGGACCATATGGGATGCCGGAGATGGAACCTGGCTTGGCCACGTGCAAGGCAAACACCCTACCTGCTGTGCTGTAGCTCCGGCCCCACTCTCGGATATTTTAAATGGTAGGTATTCCCCGACTCTTTTGAAGCATACACGCATATATACATATGTACATGTCTGTGTATGTATACATGCTCATCTATAACCTTTGTGGGTCGTCAGTTTGGTTTGTTTGGTGCGGTGGGGACTATGCCCTGGCTCTGTGCTCAGGGATCACTCCTGGCGAGGGAGGAGCAGCCCAGGCCGTCAGCAGTCACTCGAGCCCGGGAAAGTGGGGCTGTGTGGTCAGAGGGCACTGGCTCGCCTTCTCACGGTCATCAAAGAGCCTTGAAATGCTGCGTATGTCAACACATGTGGCTTCTCTTCCTGTCCCGGCCCAGGCTCTGGGCGAGCTAACTGGGGCGTCCAGTCCCTGCCGGGCTCCTTGCTCCGCCGAGCAGTCTGGGAGTGGTCAGCTGTTCAGTGATCTCGCCAGGCCGCCCCATGTCCCCCAGATTCTGTGTGGTCACTCCACGCAGCACCTCCCCAGGGGTCATACAGGGGTCATGCAGGGGTACACTTCCCCTCCTGTCCCATGCGAGAACCAGGGACCAATTACTCCTGGCAGTGCTCAGGGGACCAGATGGGATGCCGGGGATTGAACCTGGGTCTGGCGTGTGTAAGTCAAACGCCCTCCCCGCTGTGCTATCGCTCTGGCCCAGGATATAGTTTCTCTCAAGGCTGAGGCCGGGCCTACACGCCCTGGTCACCACCATCACCCACCTCATTCTGCAAGTTTGCATTGGTGTTCCTGGTGTCCTCCAGGGAGGCCAGGGTCTCTGTCTTCTCCTGGGACAGTTGCTGCATAAAATGCCTGGCATCTTCCGCTGTCTGCACAGCCTGGAGAGAGAAACCTCGTTGAGCCACGCCGGGGGGGGGGGGGGGCAGGGAGGGGTTGGCAACAGTGGCACAACACAGCGCGAAATGCCCCACAAACCACCCACACCTGCCACAGTGGCTCCGGCCCCGCTGGCCGCCGGTTCATCCTGCGGGGACTCACGTCTGAGCCGCTCAGCAGCAAGACTGACACCCAGAAACAGCCCAGGGCTCCCAAGAGCCTCCATTCCTCACACAGAATAAAAATGACATGAGCGGACAGCTAAGCAGGCCTGGGTGGAAAGCGTGGGGGCGGGGGGGAAGGAGAGGAGATGTGAGCAGTGAGCACAGGTGTGGGAGTGGGAGAAAGGTAAACCCTGAGTGAGGTGGGAAGAGAGAACACCTGCCCGGCACCAGGCACCCTCGAGTCCAGGCTGCCCTGCACCGGGCACACTGCTGGTGGCACAGGGCACCCCCGAGTCCCAAGTGAGCAGACTCAGGGCAACCGCTCAAAGTCCCCCCGGAAGACACTGCTTTGCTTTACAACTTAGTGCCTCTCTCATGCCTTCCCTTACGTCTTGAAGAGCCACAGTGCAATCTTCCGTGAGAACTCCCCCCGGAAATGAACATACTGTCCTTTCTCGGTTTTATTCACAGCTTATGCCTTGTCCTAGAGGTCACCAGGCACGTGGTGACGAGCTGTCCCTGCGCCCGCAGCAAACAGCCCGTGACACACTGGTTCCGTGGGGGTGCACCTCTCCTTGTGCCGACGAAGAGCAATCCTCTTAACCGCTAAAAGGGGGTGCCCGGGGCCAACGAGGGTCGGGCCTGCTCCACTTTACCGTAAAAGAGTGCAGCGTCTTGAGCTCTCTGATCTTGAAGGTGAGCCTGATCTTGTCCTTCCTCAGTATGCGGTTCTCCTTCTGGGCCTCCAGGAGGTTGGCCGAGACGTGGCTGCTGGTCTGGGCCAGCCGACTGACCTCCTTCTGGAGGAGGAAGTAACTGCCGGCCAGCTGCTCCTTCTCCCGCAGGCACTCCTCCTGCCGCTCGGCGTCAAGCGCCTCCTTGGCCTGCAGCACGCTGGCGTGTGTCTTCTCCAGGCTGCGGGCTGCGTCCCTGGCCTCCTGCAGCGCCGCCTCGAGGGCGCCCTGGCTGGCCGCCAGCCCCTGGAGCTCCTGCTGCAGCACCTCCAGCTCGGCCTTGTGCACGGTCTTGGTGGCCTCGTCCAGCTGCGTGCGCAGGCAGCTGGCCTCGGTGCCCAGCAGCTCCTTGGCCTGTAGCGCCGCCTCCAGGCTGGCGCCCAGCTTCTCCTGCTCCTGGCGCAGCAGGTCCTTCTCGAGCTGCAGCTCCTTGTTCCTCTGAGCCAGGCCGTCACGCTCCAGCTTCAGGGCCACGCACAGGCTGTCGAGCTCCAACTGCTTCTCGAGGGCCGACTCTTTCTCGGCCGTGAGCTCCTCGATCTCTTGCACCAGCGACTTCTGATCCCAAGCCAGCTCATGATAGGAGCACTGCAGCTTCTGGATGATGTTGTCCTTGTCCTTGGCCAGGGATAGGTTCTCCAGAACCAGCTTCTTGACATGCTCCTCCAGCTGGCCCCTCTCCTCCAGGCCCTTCTTACACTCAGCCACCAGGCTGCTCTTGCTCATCTGCAGCTCCTCCACCAGGGCCTGCAGCCCCACCTTGGCGACCTGCAGGGCGTCGTTCTCCGCGCCCACCCTCTGGAGCTCCTCCTGCACCGCCCTGGCTTCTTCCAGCACTTTCTCTTTCTCCGCCTCGAGGGCTTCTCGGCCGAGCTGCTCCTCCTGCCAGAGCTTCTCTGCGGCCCGCCTGGCCTCGATGACCTTCTCCTTGTCGCAGCGTATGGCTTGGTTCAACAGCCAGAGTTTCCTCTGCTCTTCCCGCAGCGAAGAGTTTTTGGCCTCCGCTTCCTTCAACTTCAATAGCAATGACTCTCTCTCTGACTTCAGAGAGAGCTTCTCCTTCGCCAGCAATTGATTCTCTGACCTCAGGGCCCTGAGATCCTCCGACATCAGCTCAATTTCCTCTGATGTTATTAGGGAAGTTAATGACTACAGAAACAAAAGCGGGGAAGAACGGAAACAAGAATGAGATCAAGCAGGCACAAGCAAGCCAAGCACTTAATGTGGCCTAAACACCAGAAATGAAAATGGCAGAGTAGTCTTACCTGCACACGCGTGCATACGTGCATGCACACACAAGCACACAAACACGTGCACGCACACAAACGCACACACACGCACACACACACACACTCGCAGGATGGAGAGGCTCAAACACAGTTAACTTCACAGGGTCAACATATCTACCTGCCTATTTTGTGGATGGGGGCCCCACACCTGGTGGTGTTCGGGTCTCGCTCAGGGTTCTGTGCTCAGGGATCACTGCTGGCAGGGCCGGAGGACCATACGGGATGCTGGGGATCAACCCGGGTTGGCCAAGTACAAGGCAGCACTACCCATTCTACTATCAGCCATTTTATTTTTGAAATGCCGTCTGAAATTATTCCTGACAGCTCCCCGGAAGTTTTAAGTACAGTTGGATCTTGACATTGGGGCATAAGATTTTTCCCCCCACTTCAATTATTCCATTACAAAATCCATCACTCTGTCATAGAAGGGATGCATTAAAAAACTAGTTTCCAGTACAATTCAAAGAACTACAAAAAGTATTTTGTTGTTGAACTTTGTGCAGGAGGGGAAGGGAAAAGCAACCATTGCTTGCAAAACGATTTTCACAGGGACAAACAGAGGCAGGAAATGGACTTAGTCCCAAAAGTTTTACACTTTATAGAAAATCCAGACTAATCCACCAAGCTTTGGAGACTGAAGCCAACAGGTTTTGCTTGCCAAACACAGTAACAACAAGTCTCAAAATGGAGACATTAGTGGGCCCGCTCGAGCAAATCGATGAACAATGGGAGGGCAGTGTTTGCAGAAATTTGGGAGGGGCCCAGGGGCTCCAGGAGGAGTGGCCGCACACGGGCCAGAGTCTCCCTCACCTGCTCTCCCTGCCCGTCAGCAACGGGTTGTGCGTCTTCGTTTCTGAGTCTCAATGCACACCATAGTTTAACCGCCATGTACTTTCCAGAACTTTCTGCAGCAAGGGCTATCTTCTCTGTCCAGCTCAGCAGCCATGAGCCGCAGCAGGCTACTGGCGTGCGCTGGGCAGCTGACCGCTGACGGTCAGGTTACTGGAATGGGACTGACCTGAGCATGCACACGAGGCTGCTGGCCACAGAACTGGGCCGTGCAGGTGGTCCAGAGAGGAGACGTAGCCCTGGCTCTGGTGCGTGGTGGAAAGAGGCCGGGCACCAACACACACGCGGGCCATGGCCGCCGCTCAGCAGCCCTGGTTTCCTCTGATGTAAGCTCGGTTCCGTTTTCTTTCCACTGGCTTATAGATATGTATACACACACATATACATACAAGCACATATATGTATAGGCATACACATATATGTATAAACTATACATGGGACCAAGTGTGTAAAACTGAAAATGTATCAAAATATGTACATATGAATTAAAATACACTTATTATATGGATATAAAGATGTACACATATGTACATGTTATGTATGTACACACATATATGTGTGTGTACATTATTTTCCTTCTTGTTTTGGGGTTCACACCCGGCAGAGGTCACGGCTTCCTCCTGGGTGCTTGGGGGACCACGGGGGATGCTGGGGATCCCCCGGTGGGTCACGTGCACAGCAAGTGCCCTCTCACTGCACTAGTTCCAGCCGCTTTATTTCTCCCCACTGAGCTTCGAACCTTAACATTTCTTTGATACATGAAAAAATGCCTTTGAGCAGTCAAGTGAAAACACGAAGGCCTGAACTTACTGAGCAAGCTAAAAACAAAACAGACAACCCAAGCTGGGGTCCCTGGGCTTCTATGTGCTCTGCCGGGCGCCCCGGGAGCAACCCCCTTCTGGCTCTCACAGGCGCCGACGGACGGAGGAAGTGTCTGAGGCTGCAGGCCGAGGCCCCCAACAGAGCCCGACCCCGAGACGGCGGCCCTGCGCCCACACACCTTGGCCTTGTCGGCTTGCGTCTTCAGCTCGGCCACCTCCCGCAGCAGGCTCCCGTTCTCCGCCTGCACCGCCTGCAGCTTCTCCTCCGCCTGCAGCAGCAGCTTCTGCAGGGCCTGCA
The DNA here is from genome assembly GCF_029834395.1 of Sorex fumeus. Taxonomy (NCBI): domain Eukaryota; kingdom Metazoa; phylum Chordata; class Mammalia; order Eulipotyphla; family Soricidae; genus Sorex; species Sorex fumeus. The sequence continues at coordinate 63,769,893 of NW_026606179.1, forward strand.
GCGCCTCCTCGTGCTGCGCCTGGCTCTCCGTGGTGGACTTGGCGTGCTCGGCCTGCAGAGCCTGGGACTGGCTGCGGCTCACGTCCACCTTCTCCCCCTGCGGGGAGCCGGGGGCCACCATCAGCTGTGGGCCCCCTGCCTGCCCCCAGCACACACACGCGCACACACACACACAACGCATACAGTGCACACAAACACACAAACACACAAACATACCCGCACACACACGGCGACTCTGCTCACCAGCACACACACACACACACAATGTGAGCCTCAGAGGCGATAGGGCCGAGCTCGCCTGAGGAGGCTTCGCTTTGCCCTCAGCAATGTAAAGATCAGCGTCCGACTCCCCTGGTACTCACCAAACTCCGAAGCTCTTTCTCCAAAGCCTCCTTCACTCGACTGACTTCGTTCAAGTTCTCCTGAAGACTACGAAGCGCTAGCTCCTTCCCCTGCAGCTCCTCGGCCAGGCTCTCGGCCTACCAGAGAGACAAGGATGGAGTGAATGGACCAAGGGGACGAACAGGAACAGGAAGGGGAAAACAAAACAGAAAGCACGTATGAGAAGCCCATGACCCAACACAACCCCGAAAAACAGAGGCGTGAGGTGAGTGCGATTGCCTGAAGTTCTCAAAGCCAAGGCCTTGGCGCCGTCAGTTCTGGTGATGACTGTCTAGTGGTTACTGAAAACGGCTCAAACAGAGGCGTTTTCTAGACCTACATTTGGAGTGACCAGAAAATAAGAAAGCCTATGAGAAAGACTGACTTTCCAGGGGCGGGGAGACGGCACAAAGGGCTGGAGTACACACCAGGCCCGAGTTGGAACTGCAGCACCACTGGGCGAGCCTGAGATCGGTCCACAAGCTGAAAGACCCACTACTGCTGGGCGGGAGGACCCCAGAGCCGAGAGCATGGCTTGGCGAGGAAGAAGGACGTAAGCAAGGGAGGAGGGAGGCTAAGGATACGAAGGAGGGAGGGAGGAAACAGGGAAGAAAGGGAAAGGGAGGGAAGGGAGGGAAGAAAATGTTATTTTTTTTTTTTTTGGCCCGCTTGAGCTAATTGATGAACAAAGGGAGGACAGTGACAATGACAGTGACCCTATGGGATGCTGGAGATCGAACTCACGTAGGCCGTGTGCAAGGCAAATGCCCTTCCCACTGTACTATCACTCTGGCCCCCAAGATTTACTTTCTTGTAGTTTCTTGTCTGTGACTTTAAAAGTTTGAGGGGTTTCAATATGAAATTTAAATTGAAGAACCTCTAATCCACTAGACAGCAGAACGTGACGTTTGTTACATCTTGATGCGAACAAGTGGTTCAACTATGCCCTGCTGTGTCCTAGGAATTGATTCTGTTTGTTTCTGGAATGACTGCAGGGAGGGGGCCAGGCGGACACTACTTCCACTACCCAGCCATCGCCACACTCCAGGACGCTTTCCGGACCCGCGCGGCAGCTCCGGCCGAGACCCACGCACAACTGAAGACCCACAGAACAAGGTAGGCGGAACTCTCTGAGACCTTGGACTCCAGGCTCGGCGGACCCAGGGACAGAGCTTCTCTGCTTGCTCCCACCACCACAGGTGACAAAGGGATTCTAATTAGGAGCCCCACCCTACCCTGCCCTGTCTGCTTCCATCAACCACCCAGGGATCGAATTGTGCACAGGAGACCCACCCTACCCAGATAAATATCCCACTGGCAGACTTCCACTCTCGACACTACTTCCACTACCCAGCCGTCGCCACACTCCAGGACGCTTTCCGGACCCGCGCGGCAGCTCCGGCCGAGACCCACGCACAACTGAAGACCCACAGAACAAGGTAGGCGGAACTCTCTGAGACCTTGGACTCCAGGCTCGGCGGACCCAGGGACAGAGCTTCTCTGCTTGCTCCCACCACCACAGGTGACAAAGGGATTCTAATTAGGAGCCCCACCCTACCCTGCCCTGTCTGCTTCCATCAACCACCCAGGGATCGAATTGTGCACAGGAGACCCACCCTACCCAGATAAATATCCCACTGGCAGACTTCCACTCTCGACACTACTTCCACTACCCAGCCGTCGCCACACTCCAGGACGCTTTCCGGACCCGCGCGGCCGCAAGCGGCCGCGCGACACATCATAAGACACTAAATACCCGTCTTCTGGAATTGTCGTACCATATTTGATAGGGTTCAAATATGGTAACACCTACAAGGGTGATTAGAGGTCACCCCAAAAGCCTCTATACCTCTCGGAAAGACTGGCAAGCTACCGAGAGTATTCCGCCCACACGGAAGAGCCTGGCAAGCTATCCGCTGTGTATTCGATATGCCAAAACCAGTAACTACAACTGGTCTCATTCACCTGACCCTGAAGGCTTCACCGACATGGCAGCACTGAGAAGGATGAGAAAGGAGAGGCCGACAAAATCTCAAGGCCGACCTAGGCTGCCACAACGAAGGAAGACAAAAATGATCGTCTGTACTTTCAATGCACGTACGCTAGCATCAGATGCATCCATCGAGGACCTGATGGTACAAGCGCGAATGATCAAGTACGACATCATTGGTCTGACCGAGACAAGAAGGCACGAATCTCACCATGCCGTTTTCGACACTGGAGAAGAATTGTTCCTCGGAACATGCGATAAAAGAGGTGTTGGAGGCGTCGGTGTCCTTGTCAACACAAACTTGGCCAAGAGCATTGATTCATTTGAATGCCTAACAACCCGAGTCGGACGTTTACATTTGAATAGATGTGGCTCACTGCCTGCAGTTTCTATCTTCGTTGTCTACGCACCAACATCTCATTATGATGAAAGAGAAATCGAGAAGTTCTACATGGAGCTAGAGAAGTTCTATAAAGAAGACCACACCTTCTACAAAATCATTGTGGGTGATTTTAATGCCAAGATAGGACCGAGAAGATCAGCTGAAGAACTTCACATCGGAACCCATGGCCTAGAATGGAACGAACAGGGTGAGAGACTATCTGAGTTCATCATGTCGACCAAGACCATTCATGGTAACTCACAGTTCCAGAAGGCAGAATCTAAACGATGGACATGGGAGTCTCCCGGTGGACGATTCCACAACGAAATAGACCACATCATATTCAATCGACGGTTTTGCCTGACTGATGTCGCTGTTGTCCCAAAATTTCGAACGGGATCGGACCACCGTCTCCTTCGTGCAAAATTCTACTTCACAGAGCGGGGAGAAAGGGCTGCAAAGTTCAAAAAGAGAACTCCCAGAACGACCACCAACTGGGAACTCTTCGGTACTATTGCGGCAACATGGGAAGATGCCATTGTTGACAACATTGACGAGGAATACGATCGACTGGTTCAGCACCTCCATGAATGTGCGAGGAACGCCAAGAGAGAGATAGCCACAAAAAGTCGCCTATCTTCGAAAACTCTTGAGCTAATTCGCCAGCGTGGTTTGGCACATGCCTCAGGCAACCGCAAGCTAACGTCCGAGCTTGCAAAGCAGTGCAGAGATGCGATCAAGGAAGACCTCAAAGAGAGAAGAGCAGAAGTACTGGTAGATGCGGCAGAAGCCGGGAAAAGTATTCGTAAGGCCCGCCTGTCCTTCGCCAACTATAAGACCAAGATGACTGCCCTCCGACGTCCTGATGGATCCATCACATCCTCCAGAACGGCAATGGAGAAGATTATCCATGACTTCTACTCAAATCTCTTTGATAGCCATGTCCACTTGCCGACATACCAAATTCCACAGGATGGGTATGTCGTTCCCAACGTTCTCCCTTCCGAAATCCGACACGCCATTTCGTCAGTAAAGAAGCAAACAGCACCCGGCCCAGACAAGGTCAGACCTGAACACCTGAAGAACCTGCCGTCAGTACTCATCAATACACTGGCTCGGCTCTTCACTCGCTACCTGTCTGAATGCAAGGTTCCATCTCAATGGAAAACCAGCAGGACCGTACTACTGTTCAAGAAGGGAGACATCCATGACATTGGCAACTATCGCCCGATCTGCCTATTGTCTGTCATCTACAAGTTGTTCACTCGAGTCATCCTGAATAGGATTGGCAGAACACTAGATGAAGGACAACCATGTGAGCAAGCAGGGTTCCGCAAAGGATTCAGCACCATCGACCATATCCACACGATAACCAAACTCATTGAGATTTCTCGGGAGTTCAAGATGCCGCTCTGCTTAACGTTCATTGATTTAAAGAAGGCCTTTGATTCTGTTGAGACGGAAGCGGTCATTGAAGCCCTAGCCAATCAGGGCATTCAAGCCCAATACATCAGGATCCTCCGTGAGCTGTATTGCGGATTCACTACCAGGATCTCACCATTCTACAAAGAAGTGATCGTTGATGTCAAGAGCGGGGTGAGGCAGGGTGATACCATTTCACCAAAACTCTTCAGTGCCACCCTCGAGAACATCATGCGACGACTGGAATGGGAAGGAATGGGAGTGAAGATAGATGGTCGGCAACTACACCACCTCCGCTTTGCTGATGACATTGTTTTAATAACACCAAATATCAGCCAAGCGGCACAAATGCTGGCCGACTTTGACCGTGAGTGTGGAAAGGTAGGACTACAGCTGAATCTTACGAAGACAATGTTTATGAGAAACAGCCTTGTTCCTGACGCCCCATTCGCTCTCAATGGAACGACCATCTCCGAATGCAACAGCTATGTGTACCTAGGTCGAGAGGTCAACATGACAAATGACCTGGCACCCGAGCTGCGCAGGAGGAAGAGAGCGGCTTGGAACGCCTTCAAGAACGTCGAAGAAATAGCTAAGAGGACGAAGAACCTCCGGCTCCGGGCACATCTCTTTGATTCCACTGTTCTTCCTGCATTAACATATGCCTCAGAGACCTGGGCCCTACGCAAACAAGATGAGAACGCCATTCAGGTCTCCCAAAGAAGAATAGAAAGAGCTATGCTTGGAATATCACGTTTCACTCAAATGAGAGAACGAATCCGGAGTTCTGACATCCGTCGACGATCAAGGATCAGGGACGCTGTCTCCTTTGCCAAGGTGTCGAAAATCAGATGGGCTGGTCACGTCATGAGATTTAAAGACGACCGTTGGACTAGAGCTGTTACTGATTGGATTCCACGGGATGTCAAGAGACCGCGTGGCCGCCCACCTACCAGATGGTCGGACTTCTTTGTCAAGGTCATGAACGATCGGTTTGAGGCCCTCCATGTTCCCGGAGCGAAGAGATGCCATTGGGCTACACTAGCACGCGACAGGGACAAATGGAGACGTTACTGGCGCCCGCTCGAGCAAATCGACGACTAACGGGAAGTTAAGTGATTAAGTGATTAAGAAGTGTTTCTGGAATGTCAGCTAAGGAGTCCTGAGTCCTGAGAGGAACTCCCGGGGGTCTCTGGGTCCTTCTGTTATGTCTGTCAGTCCTGTCTACAAATCCCACAGCCCTTCCATCTTGGCCAACAGAGAAGTTTCTTCAACAAAGCGCACAGCGCCATGGGGGTCGGTGGGGGGCGGCTGGGAGGGTGCGTCCTGCCACCACAATCCTATAGGAGTTAAAGGGCATTTTTCCAAGGGGCTCCTGGGTGAGAACTGCAGCTTCCTCGGCTTGGCCCAGATCTCACTGTCTTGTCCTTCCCCAGGGTCAGGGCTACCATGAGAGTCCATGTCCGTGGCCAGCAGGAGGCCATGCTGGAAGGCGGACTTGGCCCAAGCACCCCTTAGAGGCTGAAAGGGATGAAATCTCTGCAGGGCTGGGCAGGGGCTTGTGCTGCAGGCAGGGAGGGGCCGGCAATGAGAAATACCAAGATGGGCCACGTCACCAGCCCTGAGGGAGCTCAGAGGCTCAGAGGCATTGAGCACCAGCTGGAAACTGAGGCGCCTCGGGGAGAGGTTGGCAAAGCCAGTCACACGAGCAGGTGGTCAGCAAGGTCAGGGAAAGAACCCTGCGGCCAGACTTGAGCCCAAGGGTCTGGGCGGACTCGGCGAGTACGCAGGGGGCCTAAGGGGGGGGCAGAGGTTTGCTTTGGGGGCTCCTATCTTGTTTTCTCACTGGCCTTGTGAAGAGTTCTCAGTTTCAGAAAGACCCCAGACGGGCCCGATTAGCCGGGGCCAAGGCTTGCACGGCATCTGGGTGCTGGGGACCAATGACAGTCCCAGAATCGTGCCGACACGTTCTCAGTCCCATCAGAGGGAACCGCACGGGACGTGACCGGGAGACCTGTCAGCACCAAGCCGGAACACGGCGGCGAGCAGACAGACACACAGCATGCAGGGAGCGAGCGTGGAAGTGGGCGAGGGCACCCGGGTACCAACCTGCCACTCTCGGCCCGCTTTGCATTCTCTAACTCCTGAATCTGCTGCTCAGCCACCTGGAGCTGCTGCCTGAGCTTCTCCATTCCCAATTGACCTCGGAACTGGCCTTTCGGAGCCCATCGAGCTGCAAGAGCTTCTGCTGGGTGGCCTCCAGCTGCGCCGTGGCGTCGGCCAGGGCCTGGGCTTGCTGCCTACACATGGCCCGCAACCCCTCCAGGTGCGTTACCTTCGTCTCCGCCTCCTGCAGCTTGTTCAGGGCGTCCTCCATCTCCACCAGGTGCTGGTCCTCGGTCTGGTCGAGCTTGGCCCGCGCGGCCTCCAGGCTGTTCTTCTGCTCCTGGGCTGTCCTGACCAGCCGCGACCTGAGCGTCTGCAGCTCAAAGGCGTGCGCTGCACGCTCAGCCACCTGCTGGGCCTTCGAGTTCTCTACCTCCTGCTGGTACTCGAACTGCAGCCTCTCCATCTGCATCTTGAGCTCGGCCAGCTCGGCCGCCTCGGCGCCCACGCCCCGGCTCACGGACGCCTTCGGCTCGCCCATGGCCTGTTGGTGCGGGGCGATGGCCGTCTCCAGCTTGGACTTCCACGGGGCGATCACGTCTGTGTTCTCCTCGTTGGCATGGTCCAGCTTAGTTCTCAGCCCCTCGTTCTCCTTGGCGAGCTTCTCGGAGGCCGCCTGCAGGGCCTTCACCTCCTTCTGGTGGGAAAACAAAATTTCCATGAACTTAAAACAGGAAGGAAAAGAAGCAGAAATAGAAATTATTCTTTTGCAAACTGACTGTTTGCTTTTTCTTGTTTTAAGGAATACCTTCCAATAAACTGGGGTTCTAAAGGATTTGATTTGTGCTGCTCGACTGAAAATCAAAGCTGAGGCAAAGGCGTAGACCCAACTGTCAGAACGAGAGGAAAACGCTCATCAACAGCAGCCTCCGGCCCCAAGGAGCAGAGGTGCCTCCGCCGGGCCCTGCCAGGTGCATGACCCCTGGTATCCCTGTCTGATTTGGAGTCTCCAGCAGAAGTGGTCCCGGCGGGGTCGGCCAGGCCACCCCGCATCCTTGCCTGCACCCTGCAAGCCTCTGGGACCTGCCCGGGCTTTACCTCCAGGTCGCCCTTGGTGATGGACTCCTCTTCGACTCGGAACTGGAGGTCCTCCACTTTCCTGTGGGGGAGAGGGAGAGTTGTGAGGGGCGTCACTGCTGCCCCCCTTGAGGGCCACCATCCTGTAGATGCACGCCTGACCCAGCCCCCGCCTCCACACACAGGAGGGCTGAGAGAGTCAGCGAGGGCCAGAGCGAGAGTACAGCGGGCAGGGCATTTGTCTTGGCACGTGGCCGTCCCGGGTTCAATTCCCAGCATCCCATTATGGTCCCCTGGGCAATGCCAGGAGTAATTCCTGAGTGCTGAGGCAGGGAGCATCGCTGGATTGACCCAAAAAGAAAAAAAACAAAGTCAGCGAGTCCCCTCGGCTGTGAGCACTGGGTGGTACCCGCAGGCTACAGGAGGAAGCTCTGTCGAGCCAACGCCAGGCGCACTGTCATATCAGCCTTTTCTGCCTCGCAGCTAACAGAGGTGGTTAGAGACTGACCAGGTGCGCGTGCCAGTCCCTCCCAGCCAGCGCCTGTCCCCACATCGGGACAACAACTGAGCCCCTGGGGGAGAAGCAGCAAATGACTCGGGGCCAGGGCGGGGGGGGCAGGAGGGGCTCCCAGGGGACGTGGCGAGTTCGGCATGTGGAGCTGAGGGGCTGAGCCGGGCACTGGCAGTGCCCCTGGGCACCACACTGCCGGGAGCCCATCTGAGAAGACCGTCTTGGCCGGCACCCCGTGTCCGTCTGTCTGCAGCCTGGCCTGAGCCCTGCCTGTCTGCTGCCGTGCCCCATGGGTGCTGCGGGTTTCCTCCCGCCCAGGATTAACCCCAGGGACTCCCACAGGGCCCCACTGGGATATGACAGTTCCCGGCCACCCAGCACAGGTCTCCTGAACACCAGGCCACGTGGACACAGCAGGGAGGGCCGGGGGTGGCTGGGCTCCAGTGAGCTCCCCCCATCCCCCCCAATGAGGCCACTCTCAGGACTGGGCACCCGCTAGTTTGTGGTTCTCACAGCCCTGGAAGGCCAGGAGCACCCCACCCGAGGCAGCCCCCCAGCTCCTGGCACGGCCTCACCTCTTCTCCTCCTCCAGCTGGTTCAGCAGCTCCACCTTCTCCCAGTCGGTCGCTTCCAGCATGGCCCGCAGCTCGTCCATCTTGGCCTCCAGCTCCAGGACGTGCTGTGGAGGCAACTGCGCGTGAGTGTCCTCGCCCGCCCCCGACAGCCCTCTGTGGGCTGGCACCGCCACCTGCCACCGCGGCATGCTGAACACGTCTCCCACCTAAGCTGCAGCGTTTCTGGAAGGCCGGGGGGGAACCACACCACGAAAGCACCAGCGGGGATAACTCGGCGCTCCCTGAACCCCCACGGGGTGAGCAGAAGGTGCATGCGATCAAACCACGCGCCGGATGCCACCGCAACGACGGCAGACGGGGACCCACGGCCTCTCCCTGCACCGCCTGCACCAAGGTCGCGCCCAGCATTTGCCGCAAGCGTCTCTTGGCCCCGGCACTGCCGTCTGCACAGACGTCACCTGGTCGTGCCCGTCCCAGCCAGGGCCAGCTCCTGCTCTATCTCCCCCACATGGCTCGTGGCCTTGGCCACCTCCACCCGCTCCAGGTCTCGCTCGGCCAGCAGCTGCTCAATGTGCTGCTGCTTCTCCTTCAGCGCCTCCTGGAGGGCGGTTGTGCTGGAGATCTTGCAGGCATAGCGAGAGGAGGTTTCTGGCAACTGCAAAGGAAAAAGAGACGTGAAGGGGGTGGGGGTGGCGGACGCGGGCATGCACACGGCTATCCTCAGCAAAGCAGATGGAGCAGCGCTGCATCCGTGCATATGGGCCAGCGACTCTCAGCAGAAGCGTCTTGAAACCTTCCCGAAGGTCCTTGGACGGGACCTGGGCTCCACTGACCTCGGGCCTCGTGGGAATCCAGAGACTCTTCTGCAGAGCCGGAGGCAGCCCCCTCCACAGCCCGCTCTGGCCTGAGCTTCCTTAAGGCTGAGCCCTTGGCATGAGCTTGAGGCCGGCTCCAGCATCTTCAGCCTTGCAGGTCCGTCAGGGTCTCCCAGGGCAGCCTGGCCCTTCTCTCTTCCTCTTCCTTTCAGCTCACCTCGCTCTCCCCAGCACCCGCCCCAGGCCTGAATAGCAGTAACCAGAGACTCTTGTCTCTGGGAATGGCCCCGTGCCCCTGAGGGTCACTGGGTGTGACCCCATAAAAGACCCCTGTGCCATCTGCCTTCGAAAGGGGGGATGAGAGGCTAGAATGGTAAAGTTGCGGGGAAGGCGCTGGCCTTGCACGCCGCTGCCCGAACTGGATCCCAGGTACCCACCCCATAGGGTCCCGAGCCCACCAGGAGTGAGTCCTGAGTGCAGAGCCCGGAGGAAGTCCTGAGCATTGCTGGGGTGTGGGCCAAAATCCAGGAAAAAAAGGAACAAGTGGTGGGTGAGCATGTGTGAGGGTTCACGCCCAGCGAGCAGGACAGCAAGGGCAGCTCAGGGGAAGACCAAGCACAAAGGGAAGGAGAGAAGAGGCAAAGACAGTGAGGAGGGGAGGGGAGTGGGCTGGAGGGCCGCGGGGACTGGGGGTCCTGTCCGTTCTGTCCTGGGCTCGTGGTCACTCATGGTCGCTCTGCAGACCAGTTTCCTTGCGGCACAATGGCCCCTGCAGGCGGGGACACAGCGGGACCTGGTCTTCATTCTTCAGGCACACGGTGGCGGGCGCTGGGGCGGGGGTGGCCGAGGACGTCCGCTCCTTCTGCCCGGCCACGCCTGACCCATCGCCCTGCTCTTGCCGCTTCCCTGCATCATCTGAGCTGCTGCCAATTGCCTGCTGACTGACGGGCCCAGCAGGGCCCAGGCTGTCCACTGCTGCTTTGCCTGCTGCGAACTCTCGAGCTACCTGGTTCTGTCCGGGGAGCGGGTCATCCTTGCCTCTGCGTAAGGATCTGGCCGTGACTCCCCAATACACTTAAAGTATATTGGTCAGATTAAATGCTCTCCCCAGGGCCAAAGAGATTTCTTTTTTGGGGGGTGGAAGGTGCTTTCAGAGGTTCAAGATCCAGCACTGTCAGGAGTGACCCCAAGAGCAGAGAGCCAGGAATAAGCCCTGAGCACCCCTGAGTGTGGCCCCAAAACCAAATAATAAATAAATAAAATTTCTAGGAGCACACGAGCTCTCCGGCCCAGCCATGTGCAGTGCTGCCGGGAACTGCAGTCAACTCTGATTTCAAGGGGTGGCTGGGAAGAGCTTGACAGCCTTGGGGGTCTCCACCAAGACCTGGGCTCAAACCCCCTCCACCGGGAGCAGCCCCCAAGCACCACGCCTGGAGTCCCTGAGCACTGCCAGGTGAGCCCCAAAACCAAAGAGCAAAAATAAACTAGGAAAGGTGGGCGGCGGTGTTCCCCGAGCCTCCTGGCCTGAGCGGGTGGGGCCGGCTGGACGCACGCGCTTCCTGGGCCCGAGACAGCTCCCTGAGGAAACGAGCACGGGAGCGAACGGCTTCTTTCAGCCAACCGTGGAGACCAGACTGCGAGGTTCAGGCGCCGGAGCAGGGAGAAAGCAGCACCCCTGGTATGGGGGGAGGCGGTGCTGAGGGGCTGGGCAAGGTCGGGGCCACGAGCTGAACTCAGGATGTTGATGCCAAAGCCTCTGCCCTGCGCATGGTGTGTGAGGCCCCAGGCTCCATGCCAGCAAGGCCGGACCCTCTGTGGGAGCCTGGTACCTCAGAAGAGCAACTCAGCCAACACGCGAACCGGGAGGCTCCCCCAGGGCACGCACGGACCTGTGTGCATGTATGTATGCGTGCACGTACGTTCCTGTGGGCATGTCTACACACAGCTGTGTGCGTGCGCGCGTTGTGTCTATGCAGTACGTGCCTGTGTGTATATACCCATCAGCCTGTGTATATACGGTATGCACTACGTGTACATGTATGAGTGCCTGTGTGTGTGTGAACGCTTGTGTGTGCACGTATGGAATTACGTTGTGGAGGTATACTTCCATGAAGCCACACAGACTCATTCTATATTCCTGTCATATGTGCTAACGGTGATGTGCAGTGTAGGAGTGAGCTCCACCCTGCGTAAAGATATGCAAGGCAGGGGCCAAAGAGCTGGAGAGCGAAGCCCCAGCGCTGCCCAGGCTCAATCCCGGAGGCCCGCCAGGAATAATCCCGAGCACAGAGGCGGGAGAAAGCCCTGGGCTCTGCCAGGTGTGACCCCAGAACAGAACAAAACAAGACAGCAGGGGGAGGCTGGAGATACGGCTCAGGCGTGGGGCTCTTGCTCGGAGGTGGGAGGCCCGGCTCAACCCCAGCACTGCAAACGGCCCCTTCAAGCACTGCAGGGTGTGGCCCACAGTCAAGCAGAGAAACAAAACCAAATTCCACAAATGGGCTGGCTCGCGAGGGAAGGAGAGGGGCTTCTGAGTCTGCTCCCCTCCTAAATGGCGAGGCGAGGGGAAGGAGGAGTCGGAAGTGAGGATGGAGGCAGGGCAGGGAAACCTGGTGGTGGTCGAGCAAGACAGGACTGGCCCCAGGCCTGTGCCCACGGCGCGCGGCCTCCTGGCTCCCGTTTCCGTGTCACCTGTTTTGTATCTTCCGTTGCACACACACTCACTCCCTCCTCTTCCGCATCGAGGGTCAATGCAGGGAGCAGAGGGGGCGGCAGGAAGCGCAGCCCCCAGCAAAGCCAGCCCCCCGGGACACGTCTCCATCGTGGGCCCGTTTCCCTGTGGACAATATCTCAGGACACCCTTGCACAGTCGGACACACTTTAGTGTTTAGGACTCAGAGAGACGTGAGGGGAGAAGCCACGAGGCCCCAGCTTTGACTTGCGGCCCCGCAATGGACAGAAGTCGAGGCCCCTCTGTGTCGACAGGGGTGCAGAGGGACAGGAGGGAGCAGGGAGGGACGGAGAGAGCAAACAAGCAACGCCAAGTGCCAAGCGTTCCCCAGAGTCCCTGGGTCCCGCTCTGACCCTCCGACGCCCCCTTCAGCTTCCCCACTTCATCGCTATGGCAGCCTGGGGCCGGAGACGAGCCCTGAGCACCGGAGGAAAGGCCCATCCCTGCTCCTGTCACCGGTGGTGGCTGGGAAGCCACTCGCCTGCCCCCCGGAGCTGCCCAGCCCACCCGGTCCTGTCCCGCCTCTCGCCCCTGGGGCCTGGGAGTCTGTGGGGGCCTGAGTATCGCACAGGGCGGGGGAGGGGGCTGCTTACTAGTTCCGTGTGGCTGGGCCTGCTGCTCACGGATGAGGCCACGGAGCTCACGGAGCTGAGCGAGGAGGCCGACGGGCGGCGCTTCAGGCTGGCGGGGGTGGTGGCCATCACACGCCTCGCGGGGGCCGCCTTGGCCTTGGCCGGCGTCGTGGAGGGGAAGCCGATCTTGGTGACTTTGTGAATGGGAGCAAACAAGCCGTACTTGGGCTGACACTGGAAGTACCTGCGGACAACGAGGAGGGGGGGACAAAAGACACCTTTGGCAAGAGAGACAGGCGCCGACCGCGGAGTCCACTGAGTCCCACAGTCTCACACCCCCACAAACTAACACGCTCCCACAGCCCCACACTCCCACACAGTCACACCCCAACCAACTCTCCCACACTCTCACACTCCCACTCACCCCAACAAACACACTCACACCCCAACCAAGACTCCCACATTTCCACAGCCCCACACTCACATACACTCACTCCCCAACAAACACACACACTCACACACCCCAACCAACACTCCCACACACTCACGCCAACCAACACACACTCACACTCACACCCCAACCAAGACTCCCACATTTCCACAGCCCCACACTCACACACACTCACACCCCAACAAACACTCCCACACTCTCACACTCCCACTCACCCCAACAAACACACTCACACCCCAACCAACACTCCCACATTTCCACAGCCCCACACTCACATACACTCACTCCCCAACAAACACTCCCAGACTCACCCGAAGAAACACACACACTCACATCGCAACCAACACTCCCACACTCTCACACTTCCACCAAAACAAACACTCACATTCACACCCAAACCAACACTCCCACACTCCCACAAACTCAAACCCCAACACACACACACACTCACACCCCAACAAACACTCCCACATGCTCACAGCCGCCCCACACTCGCACACACTCACTCCCCTAGAAACACCCATTCACACACAACCAACACTCCCACACACTCACACCCCAACCAACACACACTCACACCCCAACAAACACTCCCAGACTCACCCCAAGAAACACACACACTGACATCGCAAACAATACTCCCACACTCTCACACTTCCACCCCAACAAATACACACACTCACACCCCAACAAACACTCCCACATTTCCAGAGCCCCACACTCACACACACTCACTCCCCAACAAACACTCATACCCTCCCACAGCCCCACACTCACACATACTCAAACCCCAACTAACACACACTTACACCCCAACCAACACTCCCAAACACTCTCACCCCAATAAACACTCCCACACTCACCCCAAGAAACACACACACTCACACCCCAACCAACACTCCCACACTCTCACACTCCCACCCCAACATACACACACTCAGAGCACAACAAACACACCCACATTTCCACAGCCCCAAACTCACACACACTCACTCCCCAACAAGCACTCATACCCTCCCACAGCCCCACACTCACACACTCACACCCCAACTAACACACACACTCACACCCCAACCGATATTCCCGCACTCCTACACACTCACACCCCAACCAACACTCCCACAGCCCCACACTCACACACTCACATCCCAACTAACACACACACTCACACCCCAACCGATATTCCCACACTCCTACACACTCACACACCAACCAACACTCCCACAGCCCCACACTCACACACTCACACCCCAACTAACATACACACTCACACCCCAACCGATATTCCCACGCTCCCACACACTCACACCCCAACCAACACTCCCACACTCCCAACGTCCCACACTCACACTCACACTCACACCCCAAAAAAAAACACACTTACACTCAAACCCCAACAAACACTCCCACACTCCCACAGCCCCAGTCACACACACGCACACCCAACCAACACTTGCACGCTCTCAAACCAACAATGACACGCTCTCATTCCCTCACAAACATGCTCACACCCCCACCAACACTCACATGCTCATGCCCTCACCAACATTCACAGCCCCACACTCACACGCTCACATACACACACCCTCATACATACATATCCACACTCCGAAGCACACACATTCATACATTCACACACACACTCCCTCGCACGCCTCCCACCCCCACCGCGCAAACCAAGGGCGATTCCAAGCAGCCTCCCCGGCATCTGAAGGGCGACAGCAGGCCCGGGGGTTCCTGCGGGCAAGCACAGCTGCATGTGGGAGCCCCAGGCTGTCCCCACATCCCTGCAGGGTCCCCGAGTGCCACCGGAAGTGGCCCCGCCTAAGAACCAAGTGAAGTGGCCTGCAGTCTCCTCAGCGCCTCCCGGGCACCGTGCATTGCCCCAGGCTGTCTGGGGGGGGGGGGCAGGAGGACCCACCTCGTTCCGGCCACGGCGCCATCGTTCTTGCCCAGCGGCTTGTCCAGCTCCACGCCGCACCAATCCCCCTTGGCGAAGTACGTCTCCCCGAGGAAGCGCACCACACCGGCCTCCACGCCTCCCACCTGCCAGAGGGACGCGGGTCAGGCACTCTGGACTGCGCAAAGCGCCCCCACCCCCGCGAAGGAACATTCTGGCTTCAGAGTAGGGATTTCCGGAAGAAACCCCAAAGGTCAAGGTGCCATTTCCCCCTGCAACCCCTACAGGGTGAGCAGACGCTGCTGCTCAGTGTCCATGCAAGGCAGCGGCGTTCACACCCACTCGCTTACACCGGTGGCCTGGCTGACCACACCCCTGGGAATCTCTGACCCAGGCCAGCCACCTGGTGTGGCGAGGGGGTCGCTGCCCCGTGGGTGTGGGAGCAGAGCCGTGGCAACCCCACCGCTGGAGAACAATTAAGCCAGAAACCAGCTAGAGGAAAATGACTGTTCTCATATCTTAGCGGAGTTCGATTTTCCAGTTCTCCTTCACTATGCCTTGGCTTGATGCTTGGCCCCCGGGACGCAGAGCAAAACAGAATCACAGCGCTGGACACTGACGGGAATGCTGACAGAAAGGGCCAGAGCACCGGGGGAAGGGCACTGGCTTTGTGTGTGGCCACCCTGGGTTCAATCTTCAGCACCCAAGATGGTCCCCCTAGCCCGCCAAGACTGATTCCTGAGTGCAAAGCCTGAGTGACCCATAAGCACTGCCAGGAGTGGCCCCAAAACCAAAAAGTCAAAACAGAAAGGGGGGGGGGGGAGAGAGAGAGAGAGAGAGAGAGAGAGAGAGAGAGAGAGAGAGACCTCAACTAATAATGCCTGAGAGCGCGGTTTTCTTTTTTCGGGTCTGGGGCAGGACTGGGTTCACGTGCTCGGGGGTCACTCGCAGCACGAGGGGTAGCAGCGTCACCCAGGACTGTCTCTGCAAGTCCTGAAGTGCCATGTGCAAAGGCCCTGGCACAGCCTCCGTGGCCAGGCGTGGGCCCTGGGCACTGTGAGTGTGACAAGGAATAAAAGAACAAGAGACAGGTGGCTGGGGTGGCGGCCCTGGGCTGAGAAGAGGCTGCAAAGTTCATCGGCGAAGAATTTGGCACAGAACATGCCGTCCCTGACCCGGAAACAGCCTCCTGGAACAGCACAGCTAGAAGCCAGTCACGTCTCTCAAGACCCTGACTTCATATCCTGGAAATATCATCTGCCCAAAACTGCCGCAAGCCTGTCTCCAGAACATTCTGTCAGAGCTCAGCTGGAGAGAAGGGAAGTGATCTCCCAAGGTCAGGAGAACCACCGCACATCAGCCCGGAGAAGCTCTTCACGGTTGGGCTCTGAGACGCCACAGGACGGACAGAGTGACCTCCCGCTCTGAGACACCATAAGACTGACTGTCCCACTCTGCGACCCCTGCCTACTTGCGAGCACAGACGGGACTTGAGGTCAGAGCTGGGCATTTCCAGTGAGCCCACTGAGGGTCCCTGAGTCTCCAGAGAGAACCAAAGTAGCACAAGCATGGGGGCAGTCTGTCCACTGCCAGTGACAGGGAGTGCCAGGGGCAGGGGACCGCCTTCCACAGGCCTAAGGCTGGAACAGCCGTCTCAGAGCCTCCGAAGGGCTCCTCCGAGGTCAGTCACGTAAACATCGGGGCCAGCTGGCGCAGAACCTGGACTTCCTGTGCGCAGGGAAGAATGGGGCAAAGGGCAGGAGGCCCTTTGGAGAGCCGGGAGGGCGCCAGCCCTGCACGGGAGCTTCGCCTCGGTGCCCCGAGGCCAGCCCCCACTCGCCACGGCCTCCTGACCACGGCTGCGTTAGGCCGTGGAGCGCCAAGCAAACCTTCCTTGAATTAGGAAAAAGACCAAAGAAAGTGTTTGGGTTTTCTTTTTTCCCCCTTCTTCTTTCAGAAAACAGCCATTATGCTGGTTGTGGTCCCCCAAAAAAACCCTCAAAAACTTCATTTTGAAAGGCGTGCTCGAGCTGAGGTATGGAGCGATGGAACAGCACAGCGGGCAGGGCGTTGGCCTTGCACACACCTGCCCGGATGTGGTCCCTGAGCACAGGGCCAGGACTCAGCCCTGAGCACCACCACCAATAAATGAATAACTGATCAGAGTTATTCACCGCAGAGCCAGTGGCAGTGTCCCCGCTCCCTTGTTCCAACGACACTAGTGTCCCTATGTCCGGGTGTGGACGGTTGTGAATGCAAGTTAAAAAAAAAAAGTCTTTTTTCTTCTTTGGGTCTTTGGGTCACACCTGGCGATGCTGAGGGGTGAGTCGTGGCTCTGCATTCAGGAATCATTCCTGCGATGCTTAGGGGACCCTATGGGATACCGGGGAACCCAGTTTGCTGAGTGCAAGGCAAACGCCCTCTCTGCTGTACTACTGCTCCAGCCCCCCAAACAGTCTTTAAACCGTGAGTCTCCTCCAGCTCCAATTCCCTCCCCGTGTTACTCTTTGGCCATCCCTGAACCCTGACCGTGACCCTCCAGGACCCTCCGAGGGCCACCCTGCGCCTGCACAGCTCTCCTCTCCGGCCTCCACAGCTCTGACACCGGCCTGGCGATGGCCATCCCTGTGGTCCCCGGGAAGCCACTGGCTCCGGGCCAGCCCCCAGTCTGTCTGGTCAGAGCCGCCCGCCTCAGACGTCCCCGAGGTGACTTTTCCCGGCCGCTTCCCACGGGTTCTGAAAGCGTTATTGAGTGCTTCTGCTGGGGAGAACAGTTGTCTACAGCCAAGCGCCTCTGCTTAGGGGAGCTGTGCAGAGGAATGGGCTTGGGATGGACTGAGGATGCCATGTGCAGGGACCTGGTGACCCCCACCAGAAACTCATCTCACAAAGGGTGCCCCCTCGCCCCCACCGAAGGCCTTCCAGGAGCTGCTCAGAGAAACCCAAGAGCAGGTGCTGAGTCTGAAGATCGAGCAACCAAGACAGCAAAACATACTCCTGAGAATGTTCCGGAGACGGGTCCCTACCCGTGGCCTACCCAGGGTCCATCCCCGACACCCCAGATGGTCCCCTGAGCCCTACCAGATCCCTGAGTTCAGCACCAGGAGGAAGCCCTGAGCATGGCCAGGTGTGGCCCAAACACCAAACCACACACGTCTGGAGAGACGGCTCAGGGCTTGCGCACGGAATGGCCTGGAGCGGCTCGGGGTGAGCCCTGTGACGCCCCAAACACAAACATCACAAACCAGAGCAATGGAACCAATTTCCAACTTTGTTCGTTGGTTTGTTTTTTGAGTCACAGTCAGAGTGCTCAGGGCTTACTTCTGGCTTGGTGCTCAGGGATCACTCCGGGATGTGCTTGGGGGACTGTACATGGGACCAAGACTTAAACCCCGGGTCAGAGGCATCCAAAGCACACGGCCTCCCCACGGCATGACCCCTCCACCCTGTTTTGGCTAAACTGGTAAAACTGGCAGCATCCCCGCACGCATCCATCACGCTGGAAACTGCAGGACCAGGTGTCCTGGCTGCTCGTGCTTCCACCCAAACCGCGAGTCTGGGAAAGCTGATGGACCAGACAGGCGAATGGACACCCACCCGCGACCGCTGCCCTCGGCACTCACCAGCACCCGGTCCCCGAGCTTCAGCTCCTGCTCCCCGTTCTTGAGGGAGCCAGCCTCCGAGAGGTTGGAGATGGACTCGCTGGCCGTCCTGGTCAGGTTGCTGATGTGAGGGGTGGCCGGTGCCTCCTTCGCGGAGGGCTGGGGTGCCTTCGGGGCGGCCGCAGGGGCCGGGGCGGCCGACAGGGGCGGTGTGGCCTGGGCAGCAGGCGCTGGCTGCAGGCCGTTGGTCTCATCGTCGGCCTGCCAGCTCCTGCTCAGCTTGGACGGCCGGATGAAGATGCCCTTCAGCGGCTCGCACTGGAAGTAGCGCACACCCGCCACCGAGCCGTCGTTCTTGCCGATGGGCTCGTCCAAGACGATCCCGGCCCACTGACCAGGGGCAAACTGGGTCTCCCCGAGGAACTGGATGAATCCAGGCTTGTTCCCCTTCACCCAGACTCGTTCCCCGACCTGGAAGTCGTCCACAAACTCCTCCTGCGTCTCCGAGGAGGGGGCGCTGGGGGTTTTCTCCCCAGGCACGGACTTCTCAACGGGAGCAGCCGCTGGAACAGCAGAAAGGGTCAGAAGGGTCAGAAGGGTCAGGAAGGGCCTGTCCAGGTCCAGTTAAAGTGTGGTTGGGGGTGGCCACACCCAGCAGTGCTTGGGACTACTCCCAGCCAATGCCGGGGGCTGCTTGTGGTGAAGCCTGGCCGGGCCCGCCGTGAAGGGGACGTGCCTACCTACTGCAGCATCCCAGGCCACAGTCATATTTGGGCAGCTGAGGGGAAATCTTTGGACACACCCCGTGATGCTACGGACCAAGCCGGGAGAAAGCTCCAACCCAGTGTCTTATTTCTGCTGTGTCCACTGGCCCATCTTCTTTTTCTTTTAGGGGGGGAGCACTCCAGCCAGTCCGCAGGGCCTATTTCTGGCTCTGCGCTCAGGGTCACTCATGTGAGGTTGAGGCTGGAGAGTCCCATGGGGTGCCGGTTGCCCTCCCCACTGTACTGTGGCTACGGCCGGCAATGAGGCCCTTTAGTCCAGGTGAGTCCACCTCCCTCAGCCTGTCCCCAAGCCCGGGCGAGGGGGCTAGCAGTTAGGAGGGAGCGTGTTGGTCGCCTCAGCTGTCACCAGTTGCCGTGACACGAAAGTCACAGAACGTGAGACTCGTGTGTGAGAGCTGTCCCCAGAGCCATGAACGTGCCTACAGCTCAGGGAGCCCTTCCCGGGCGAGGACTCGGGAGGGGGTTCCCGGGTGGAAATGAGTCTCCCCTGGCCCGGGCTGAGCGCACTTACCGGCCGAGGGCGCCTTCAGGGCCCAGCTCCCATGCTTGAGGATCTTGGTGGGGGCCTTCAGCCCGCTGGGCCTCAGCAGACTCATGGTCAGGTGGTCAGACGCTGCCGCGGCCACTACCGGGCCCTGACTGTCGAGCCCACTGTGGGGCCTTCTGAGGCGCACTCGTTCTCAGGGATAAATCTCTGAAGAGCAGAGGAGAGAGTCTGTCTCACGGGAGCGACCACAGCAGCTTCCGGAGCCCAGAGAGCTGCCAGTCTGAGACTCGCCACCCCGAGTGCGACCCCCAGCCTCCCGCACAGCCCCCTGAGCCCACCAAGTGTCATTCCTGCACAAAAACTCAATCCCAAACAGACAAACAAACAACAGCAGATTCAGGGCCAGAGGGCAGAGGGGACAGGTACTTGCCCTGCGGGCAGCTGACCCTCACGCCCTCCCTGGCATCACACCCACCCCCAAACACATTCAGGAGCCAGAAATCGTCCCTGTGCACTGTGAGTGCCACTGACCACCTTCCCGTCCAGACACTGACTAGCCGGGAGGCGACTCAGCAGTGATGGCTGGTCTTGTGTGTGCATGTGTGCGTATGTATGTGTGTGAGAGGCCCGGGGTTACACACAGAAGCTAAGGCAAGCAACAGGCACACTTTTTTCTATGGGCTGAGAAGTGCCAGGGAAAAGGGCCCAGCAAGACTGCGCCAAAGGGGGGCTGGAGAGCGATAGCACAGTGGGTAGGGCGTTTGCCTTGCACGTGGCCGACCCAGGTTCGATTCCCAGCATCCCATATGGTCCCCTGAGCACTGCCAGGACTGATTCCTGAGTGCAGACCCAGGAGTAAATCCTGTGCATCACCAGGTGCGACCCAAAAAGAAAAAAAATTGCGCCAAAGGGGAGCGAAGGAGGTTTTGGCGTTTCCTTCGTTCCTTGTGACGGTGCCCAAGTTTGATAACCACAAGCCAGTATTAACTGCATTTCTTAACCCACAGAACTGAGGCAGACATGTGGATGGGGGAAGCATCGCCATGGCAATGGAACTCCGAGGAAGTCAACAATAGCTTCATGGCCACCAAAAGACCACCTGAGGGCACGGGACCCAAGGTCTGGTCAAAATTAACCCACATTAGGAGGCCCAGAGCAGGCTGGACCCCCCGAGGGAATAGGAACAAAGGCCAGGAAAGGAATTTCTAAGAGGACCTTGGACCACTCAACTCTACCCCCTTGGCAACCACCCTAGCAACGGACTCTAGGTAGCTAGAAACTCCCACCAGGGGCAGCCTGGGGAAAACCCGAGATTAGCCCCCTTGAACCAAGGGAGGGCGCTCATGTGTGCCCGAGCCCAGGGACTGCTCTTGCCTACGAGGTCGGTCATGTCACGGGCTTCTCCCCTCCTGAGGTGTGGACTTTCGGACCGAACGCAACCAGGCAACCTAACGTGTTCAGTGGCTTTCTGCGCCTCTGGAGAAGCCGCACTCTCTCTCGAGTGTGTTACTCCCTCCCTCATTTCCCCTTCCTAAAAGCCTCCAAATAAAATGTTCCTGCTTCATGCTCATCTCCTGAAATGATTTTCTGCGAGAAGGACAAAGGCCCGGGGGCCTGAGGAGGTCGAGGATCGACTCCCTTTCCCTGAAAAGGGCAACCCCTCACTCCGGCCCGAGACCCCGGGAAGGCCTAGTGGGTGTCGTGTGGCTGGTAGGGCTCGTCGCGCTCATCAGTGCCAGCGCTCCAGCCAGTCCCGGGGGAGTGACATCTTCTCCTCTGCTTCTCATCAGCCCCCCATGAGGGCCCACTGACTTCAGAGTCATTCCGTATTTAATAGAAAAGTCCGCAGGGGGCAGAGAGGCAGGACAGTGGGGAGGGCACTTGCCTTCTATCCAGTTGTCCTGGGCTCGATCTCCGTCAGCACAGGGACGTTAGCCGGCCAGGGTGACCCCTGGGCACAGCCAGGTATGGCCACCCCACCCCACCCCACCCCCACCCCCCAAAAATATATATATATATATATAACTACTAAAAAAACTTAAACGAACTACAGATTAAAAACTATCATACACTAAAGAACTGTTAGAGAAAAAAGCCACCCGCACGCGGGCAAAAAGCCCAGAGACTCAGATTCACCTGTGTCACACTGCACTCGCAGCTTAAAGAACTGAGCTCTGCCAAACAGGCTCGTGCCAGTCTCCTACAGAGACTGAAAATGGCACTTGGAGTCTAGAATGTTCCAAGGTAGAATGAGAATTCCGCAAGGAGGAGGGCATCATGGGCCCTTCTTAAAGGGGCAGGCGCCACCCTTCGTGATGCCAGGGTCCGGCTGAGGCTCCGGAGGGCTGCCCTGCAGATGCCAGCACTAGCTGGCCAATGTGCCTCTGGTCCCTGCGGGGCCCAGTTCTGGACTCCTGGGCCCTGAGAAAGTGGTTTCAGAAAACGTTTGACAAATGTTTGGCAGTTACAGATCTCCAACTGAGGTCATTCGGCGTCCCCCGAGTGTGACCTGGACCCAGTGACTGTGCCCAGGGCCCTCCTCAGGAGCTGGGCCATAAAATCTATGGGCGGGCGGGGGCGGGGGCGGAGGGGCAGAGCGACAGGGCAGAGGCCCTGAGCCCGACCCTGATAGCCCTGCTCTCTGTGACCCCAGTGCTGTGAGCAACACCTGCCGCACTGTGGCCAGGGCGTGGCCCAGCCCACTAAGGCCTGAGAGCTGTACAGAGGAGTCTGGCCTGGCCTGCTCGGATGGGAGCACAAGCTGAATGAGTGCGGGTCCCCTCGAGGATGAGTGAGCAGGAACGGGGGAGTGGTGGGGAGGTGGGGAGGGTGGAGTGACCTAACCTGGGGGCTCAGGTCGGGACACTTGGACGGGACACCTGGCCGTGCTCAGGGCCGACTTTGATCCAGTCATCGGGGCTCATGCTGGCAGGACCTGGCGGGGGGGGGGGGGGTGACGTACAGGGTGGGGTGGGGTCAGCCGCAGGCAAGGCAGGCTCCTTGGCCCTGGGCTACCTTTCCGGTCAAGGATACCTATTTTCTTTCTTTCCTTTTGTTTTTTGGGACACCCGGCAGTGCTCAGGGTTACTCCTGGGTCTGCTCTCGGGAATCACTCCTGGCGGTGCTCAGGGGGACCTATGGGGTGAGCCATGCACCAGGCAAGCGCCAAGTCTTGATGCCAAGGTGCCCACGAAACACAGTGTGCAACAAGGGACTCTACAGAGAACGTCAGGGCCAGCAAACGCTACGAGGAAGTCAATCAATTCTGAAAAAAACACAAAAAGATGCAAAAGGAGGGGCTGAAGTGAGAGCACAGTGGGGAGGGGTTTGCCTTGCTCACGGCTGACCAAGATTCGATCACCAGTCCTGAGCACTGCCAGGAGTAATTCCTGAGCATCCCTGAGTGTGACCCAAAAAGCCAAAAAAAAGAAAAAAACAGCGCGAAAGAAAATGTGTTTGAGCCTCACTGTCTCCCTGAGACTTGAGCACTCAGTGCCGTGTGTGAGCCCAGTAGAGTCTCCGGCCTAAACATGCCCCGACCCCCTCACCCCCATGCTCCTGTGTTTGGACCGTGACCCTAAATCCTGTGATGGGACCACATGTGTCCATGACAAAGACGCTAGCAGGCTCACGCCCCAGAACGTCCCTGCTTCACACAGGCGTGGCACACGGGTCCTGGCCTGCTAGTGGCCGGCAGTGATTTGGCAGGAAGCAGAGGTGTGAGCCTGAACGTGGGTCAAGTACGTTCCTTCAGCCTGGAGGGGAGGAATGTCCGAGAGGGGGTTTTGAGCACTGCCTCACAAGCATGAGGTCCTGAGTCCAAGTCCCAGGGGTCACATGTGCACCTGGCACAAAGCCGGCACAAACCAGGCAGCTCTGCTGTCCCAGCACCACGCAGGAAGGGGGGTGACCCCAGGGGGAGGGCCACCGAGAGAGGAGGGGGACACCACAGAAAGGAGGAGGGAACACAGGGCAGGAGTTGAGGGCTGCAGGGCCGGGAGCACCGGGCAGAGAGCAGCCCTGGGGAGCAGGAGGCCAGGAGGGCGCACCTTGTCACTGGCCACTCGAGGCCGTGTGCAGACCCACGAGGCTGACAGGGCGCCAGCGACGGGGCAACCCCAGCAAGGATTTTTCTTTAAGTTTTGGGCCACGGGGCCAGAACTCTAGTACAGCGGGGAGGGCGTTTGCCTTGCACACAACTGACCTGGGTTCAATCCCGGCATCCCATAGGGACCCCAGAGCACCTCCAGGAGTAAGTCCTGAGTGCAGAGCCAGGAGTGACCCCGGAACATGTCCAGGTGTGACCCAAAATCAAAACAACAGCAGAGCAAGCGGAAGGGCCCGGAAGCTCTGAGCCACGGAAACGCCGAGGTTGGTTGGTGCCCACTCGCCTCCGCCCCCTGCCAGGCCAGGCCGGCCTGGGATCAAGGTGCCCGAGCGTCTCCAGACAGGATCTGCCTCAGCGGCTCGGTGCGTTATCTCAGCCTATCACCCAACTCGACTGGGATTGACTCTGGTTATCTCCTTGACTGGTTATCTTGGGCATCTCAGGGACCAGCCGCCAAACTCCGTCCTCCCACCTGGCCAGGGCGGGATCAGGTGTCAGCAGCTGGGCCCTGAACACCCCACCTGCCCGTCCAAACGCAAAGCAAGCACAAAGCCAGGCTCGCCCCCAACTCGTAGGACACGACCAAGCTAGGGGCCCCGGAGAGCACTGGGCCCGAGGAAGGGTCCCAGAGATCCCCAAATTTCCCTTGCTCGACGGCCCGGCCCAGCAATCTGCATCAACCACTGGGCCCGAGCTCTCTGCTTTCCTTCTGCTTGCTCAGCGAGACGCAGCACCTCACACCTGTGTTTGGAGGGGAGGAACACCAAACTTTTTTTTTTTGGCTTTTTGGGTCACACCTGGTGATGCACAAGGGTTATTCCTGGCTCTGCACTCACAGGGGTTACTCCTGGCTCTGCACTCAGGAGACCATATGGATGCTGGGACTCAAACCCGGGATGGCCACGTGAAAGACACACGCCCTACCCACTGTGTATCTCTCCAGCCCCGGAACTCCAAACTTTATATAGAAAACAACGTATTTCACAATGCCTTTTCAGCCATTCTGATTGTTGGGGGGTAAATTCTAAACAATCATGGTGCATCTTTTGTTGAAATAATGAATGCAATCAATGTAGAGGATAGTTAAGGAGAAATCATCTGCCTCACAGGCATTGGGTGGGTGGGAGCTGGGGTATATTGGGGTTCTTGGTGGTGAAAAATGAGCACTGGTGAAGGGTGAAGGGAAAGGTGTTTGATCATTGCATGACCGAGACTTAAATCTGAAAGCTTTGTAACTTTTCCCACGGTGATTCAATAAATAAATAGAAGAAGAAAAAATAAATAAATAAATAAAATTATGAAAAACAAAAAAAGTAAGGTGGAGTTCAAGCCCAATTCAATCAGCTAATCAGTGGCTGAATAAATAGCAGTACTCCTACATTAAAAAGAAACAAACAAACAAACAAACGAAAAACACTGTACTTGTGAGGCGAGTGCATCAGCAGCCTGATGGCACCTTCAGACTCCAGATACCCCAAAATTGCTGCTGTGCCTTTGGCCAGACCCCAAAAACTTGGGCAAAGTTTACCAAGAAAGTAAACGGCCAAAAGTTAGGTATGTGGGAAACACACCCACAAGCCCCCTCCGGCTCAGCTATATCCTTGGAGGCATGGCCTCTCTGGTTCCTGATTGAACTGCTTAATGGCCATGATCCCAGAGACTCAGAAACACATCTCGAAACCCAGTGGCTTTTGGCAGAAAGGCGTCTGGTCCCTGCAGTGCTGGGCCCATGGGTTCATGCCTTGGCCTGTTCCCCCTGGCGGCCAGGTGGCCGCCATCCTCCAGAGGTCACTGGACAGTCAGGCTTGGGCCCTCAGTGACAAAACTTGTTGGGCCTCACAGGATGGGGGTGGAGCCAGTCCTGTCCTCCCCGTCCCAACGAGACCCCAAGTCATCGTCCATGAACAGCCTCTCTGACTCCTGATCAAGCTGCTTAATGACCAGGATGCCAGAGACTCAGGAGCAAATCTCGGAACCCAGCAGGTTTGGGCAGAAATCCCTCCAGATTGAAGTGTTCAAATTTGGAATTTCAAAATCACGTGGCCACTACTGCAGCCACACAACATCATAGGTTATTCATAACCAGCAATAGAAAACAAACTGTCTACTGTTGCCTTTTCAGCAGATCTGAGTGTTGGGGTAAAATCTCAAACAATAATTGTGGGTCTGGTGTCAAAATATCGAATGTGATCAAAGTCGAGAGAAAATAATTTGGAAATCATCTGCCCCACACGTAGGGGGAGGGTGTGGGATGGGGATATACTGGGGTTGTTGGTGGTGGAGAATGGGCACTGGTGAAGGTACGGTTGTTTCATTGTATGACCGAGATTTAGACCCGAAAGCTTTGTAACTGCTCTCATGGTGACTCAATAAATAAAATCATAAAAAATGAAAAAAAAGTAAGGTGGAGTTCATGCACAATTCAATCAGCTAATCAGTGGCTGGATAAATAGCAGTACTCCTAAATAAAAAAAAAGAGAGAGAGAGAAATCCAGAAAAACACAGCAAATCTGTACCCCAAGCGCACTCCTCCCCAAACGATCCATTTTCCCCCACCCGAGATAAAGCCGACATGCTATGGGTCACATCCTCCTGCCTCTGGCCCCCAAAACGCGACGCTCCCTCCTCCCACCCCGGGGACTGATGGCACAAACTCCATCTTTGTGTCACGCCGTACGTGAGACATTTGTCACTAGAACCTGATGACTCACTTCAGAACCTCAACAGAAGCCACAAAGATGGGGAGCACTGCTCGGGGAGCACCATACAGGGGCTGCTCAGACCTTCTCTGCCTCTGTCCCCCGCCTGCTCTGGGGACGATGCATAGACAAGTGGCCAGGGGTTGAGAACAGAGGAACCAAGCCTGGAGGAAGTGGGTGCTTGTGTTTTGTTTTCTCTGGAGGCCTCTAACTACGGCTCCTCTTAAGAGACAAAGAAGGCCGCAAATAGGCAAACACTCTGAACTCGGTTAGCACCCAACTCTGATTTAACGCCAAGATCTGCTCTAAACGAACCTTGAAAGGGTAAGCTAAATATCTCTCAGGGAAGCAAATAACCTTAGGGGATTATCTACTCTGGTACTAAAAATGGGGGGAAAAAAGTCTGTTTTGGATTTCTTGAAAATGTCAGCTGGACTCAAAGCTGGGGTTTCCGAAGGCAGTTCTATTTCATCCCGCAGCACAAATGCTTCCTCCCTGCTAGAGCTTTGGCTCACGTCTGTCCAGCGTCTTCTGGACAGGGAAACACCAGCCCTGGGAGGTGTGGCGTGATGGGACACTGGCACACAGGAAGCACCTCAATTTGGGTCATTTTCCCCCCTTAGGACTCCGAGGACCCCTTACCCCTCGGGCAGCGCCGCACGGCATTCTATCAGGAAGTTACATAAAAATCAGTCTTCCGTTCGAAACAAAATTTCAGGAGCTGTAGACACAGTTCAAGACTATATACAGCCTGAAGGCACAGGACATATGCAAACGGCATCTATTCACTGTCATCAGCGAGCCCCGTCACCCGTCTCATGCTGGCATTCAACTTCAAAATATCCAGATAGAGGAAATTTTTATGTGTCAGGGGGGGAAATCAGAGTTAGCAAGAGCTCGAAGAGAAGAGCAAGCCGGCAAACAGGACTAAGAGAAGGTGAGCGGAGGTGAGGCCGGTCTCTGGCCTAACCCGGGTCCCAGCCCCAGCTGCCCTGCAGAACCCACCAGGGGACACCCCACATGCCTCGGAAAACTCACGGACACCCCACATGCCATGGAATCCCTCCAACGCTCACAGCTGCTCAGGTCTGACTCACACCCGCCCTTCCATGCAAAAGAGCTGAAGGAACAAGGATCCCCAGGTCGAAGCTTCTAGTGTCAGGGCTGGAACGAGATAGTACAGCGGGGAGGGCATTTGCCTTGCATGCAGCCAACCTGGGTTCAAATCCCGGCATCCCATATGGTCCCCTGAGCACCGCCAGGAGTAAATCCTGACTGCACAGCCAGGAGTAACCCCCGTGCCTCTCCGGGTGAAAAAATTAACAATAAAAAGATAACACTGTGGAGGTGTGCAGACTGGGGGCGGGGTGCAGAGGGAGACCTCCCAGAGAGCCTGGCCCAGAGTGAGCATAACATCCCCAAAGACCCCGTAGGATGGCTCCGCCAGGTCTGGGGTGCAGCCTCACACTTGAGTCTAAGCCACCCTGGTCAGGATGTCCAAAGAGTCCTCAGAAAAGAACGGAATACTCTGCATTGGAGCAGACCACAGAGGCTGATGCAGGGGAAGGAAAGCATTAGGGGTCCTCTTTCGAACTGCTCAGGGGCCCAGGTGACTGTTCAGAGCGGGAACTGTGTCTGCCTGCGGACAGCTAAGCCGGCTCCTGCCCGGCCCTGCCCAGCCCCGAGCACCCAAACAAAACATTCATGTTTAAAAACGGCGTATTACTACAGAGACACCTCTAACAACTCCCACCCGGCGAGGCTCAAGGGATAGGCTCTGCACTCAGGAATTATTCTGGTGGTGCTTTGGGAACCATATGGAATGCCGGGGATTGAACCTGGGTCAGCTGCGTGCAAGGCAAATGCCCTCCCAATGTATATTGCTCCAGCCCTTGTAATTCCTCTTTAAAAGCCCCTAGGGTCATATCTGGTGGTGTGTGGGTCCCTCCTGTCCTGAACTCGGGGCTCCCCAGGTGATGCTGGGGCTCTAGCCCTCTAAGCTATATCCCCACCACCCATAATTCTGTATTTTTTTAATACGGAATTATGGGTGGATGTGGGGGGATGTGGGGCCCTTGGTTCTGACCTGTGTCGGGTCTGCCTGTTGGGATGGCCCCACCCCGACCGCACAGGGCCAGGAGCGACCCTGGGTGTGACCGAGACGGCCCCTACCCTCAGCTGGGGTGACCAAGCCGCTTCCTCAAAGCTTATGCACTGCTGACTGGGAACAGAAGGAGCAGAGAGGCCTCTCCCAGACCCGCAGTGACTCGTATGGAAGGTGAACCCCGAGTCCTGTCACCACACAGGGCCGGGCAGGCCCCTGTCCTGTCACCACACATGGCATGCAAGCCCTTTCCTGCTCCAAGACTGGGGTGGGGAGAGGCCATCGGGGGAGCCCAGGAAAGTTCTGGATTCCACAGGCCGAAGCCCAGGGACGTGAGCAAACCCACGGGGAGCTGGGTGACAGCAGCCCAGAAACCAAGCGAGCCCCAGGTTCTTTCTCTTAAGGTGCTGCTGAGACCAACATGCTGAGGGGAAAGGGGGCCTGGAAATCTGGTGATGCACCTGCGTTCTCGAAAGGTCGTGTCTTGAGACCAGCAGCAGTACCACAAATCAACTCACATGCCCAAGAACTCAGGGAAATGTGATCGCGTCTCAAACACACCTGCACAAGCTTCCAACGAACAGCAGAGGGCGCAGAGGGCGCAGACAGGCACCGGGAGCGCTGGGGCCGTGCACAGGTTCAAGCTGACTCCCGGGCTTGGCACTGGGGGTCACACCAGTCGGGGCTTGGAGGACCATATGGGGTGCCAGGGAACGAACCCGGGTCGGCCAGGGGCAAGGCAAGTGCCCTACCCACCTTACTATCTCTCTGGCCCTGGTACGCCGTTTTTAGAGGACATTATCAAGCTGATGTGTTTCCCCTTGCATCTTCCCCTTCATTCCAGTATTTATTTTCCCTTTCCCTCCCTTTCTCGCTGAGGCTGAGGGTCGCACACTCTAGGTGGTGGTTACCCACTTGGGGGCGGGGGGGGGGGTCTCACTCGGCCTGCCAGAACTCCAGCCATGCCCAATTTTCCCTATTTCCAGTAAAAAGTACGTCATAGGAAAAGCATCTGGTTGAAAACTCACATAAATCAATGCTTTGGGGTCTACAGATTGTCTTAAGGGACTAAGCATGGAGAAACCTCACCGCACAGAAGAAAGAGCCAGAGATCTGGCCCGGGCGCCCCTAAGAGCCAAGCTGACACTTTGAAAGAGAAATATTTCAGAAGTGCTCCCTGTCATAAAGATAGTAAACAAAACATATAAAATCATATTTGCAAACAAAAAACCACCTTTCAGAAAAAGACAACATTTAAAAAAGAAATAGTCCGGGTGGTCAGATATATAGTTCAGTGCGAAGGTGCTTCCCTGGCATCAAAGAGTCAAATATGGACCCCTGAGGACCCCCAAGAGTAATCCCTGAGCATCACCAGGTGAGGCTCCAAGCAAAAACCAAAGCAAAGCAAACAAATAAATATGTGCTGAAAATAACCAGTAGGAAACAGGCTGGGATGGGCGTGTGGGAGAAACAGAATTTCCCGCACACCCTGCACCCAGCCCTGAGGTCACACTGCAGAACCTCAAGAGTTTGAATGAAAAATGTAGGCAATTGTATTTCTAGAAAATGAGAATGTAAGATTAGAGTCTTCAGGTCTTGCCAAGACTCAATCAAGGGGAAAGGCGGTCACTAAAACAAAATCCCTCACAAGTGGCTAACTGGAAAAACGCAGTGACAGACTTGACTATTTCTGGCTGGAGCGGCCCTGCCTTCCACTCTCGAAGCTTCCTCCACAGCCACAGTCAAGTCAGGGTGGGACGGGCACAAGGACAAAGATCGACCAGCAGCAGAGAAACACCAGAAATAAACACATTTAAGGACAACTGAGTTTTGAGAATTCATTAACGGCATTAACAATTTTAAGCAAATTCGTTGAAACAGGAGGGTCTCCATAAGCAAGAGGAGCAGAGGCCCGAGAGACAGCACAGGGGAAGGCGCTGGTCTTGCACGCAGCCAACCTGGGTTCTATCCCTGGCAGCACATATGGTCCCCGAGCATGGGCAGGAGTGATCCTTGAGCACAGAACCAGGAGTAAACCTTGAGCACTGCTGGGTGTGGCCCAACTCCCGTCTCTCCCCAAAAGGAAGAAACTGGAGGCTTCCAGGAATCACTGAAATGCCAGTGTCAGTGTCACCATCACAAACGAGGCAGAAACGAGCGTCAAGTTCAAAGGGCAAACACTGAACTTACTCTGAAGGCGCCCTCCGGCTCCATGGAGAGAAGGTCCCCGTCGAAGGGAAAGAGGTCCAGGCTGTACTCCTCCCTGTGGATGAAGGAGCCCAGGACGCCCAGGTCCTTCAGCCGCTGCTCACACAGCAGGCTACGCTGGGGTACAAACAAGATGTGGAAATCTCTTGTGAGGCCACGTCTCTCTTCACTGCAAGAGAAGGACCGTGCGTTAGCCCGAGGCCCCGAGGCGAGGACTGCTCCCCAGGGCCCCCCCTGTGCCTGACACACAGTGGGCTCTAAAGAGACGCTTATGAGCTAAGCCCCCACCACTGACTCGGCCCAAGATTCTAGTTTTCTTGCTCTCTTGATTTTGATGCCTTTTCTGGAAACCGCTGACCTGTGCTCTGCCAAGGGGCAGTGTTACTTTCTCATGGGCCATTGATGGGACATGAAAACTCTCAGGGTTGGGGCTGGAGCAACAGCACAGCGGGTAGGGCGTTTGCCTTGCACGCGGCCGACCCGGGTTGGAATCCTAGTTCCCAACATCCCATATGGTCCCGTGAGCACCACCGGGGGTAATTCCTGAGTACAGAGCCAGGAGTAACCCCTGTGCATTGCCGGGTGTCACCCAAAAAGAGGAAAGAAAAAAAGAAAAACCTCTCAGGGTTATTGCAACGAACATCTGTTTCTTGCAGAAAAAATAATGTTTCTATTTAATCAAGCGATGTCTCTAGGAAAATAAAAGTTTGCTCCACACCGTGCCTGATCTTGCGCAAATACCTCGCATGCTTTTAAGTCCTTAGGGGCCACGTCGATCAAACGTAATGCAGACTGGACTGGTGCACTTCCTCCATAGATGCTGCAGCATTAAATTTTAATCAGCTTCTCCTGACTTTGCTTATGAAGTTTGAGCATATGGTATTCAGTACTTGAAAAAGAACCATTAGCTGTTTTTCTTTTTATAAAGAAATTTGGGTCCTTCTACTGAGACAGGCCGGAGCTTTCTACTGTCCTGAGACAGGGGGTTTATGTGGTTTGCCCTGCCTCCCCAAGCCCCAATACACAAAGTTTCCCATTCTCTATTTATAGTTTTTGGGCCACCCCGGCAGGTGCTCAGGGATAACTCCTGGCTATGCACTCAGAAGTCACTCCCGGGAGACTTGGGGACCGCACTGGGTTCCGAGGATCTATCCTTGGCTGACTGTAGAGTATCCTGCTCCTGACCCCCCATTCTCCTCCGACACACTCTCACATCTGTCCAAAGATCCACTTCCTAAAGCGCTGGCAAGCAAAGGTGTCCTGATGAGCACTCAAACCACTAGAGGAATGATTCCGTATGGACCCAGCATCAGCTCTGAGATACCTAAGCACATTTTCAGCCATTATATCCATCAGTTCTAGCCGGGGTCTGACGAAAAAATTGATATTTTTGACATCGGCTGCTGGCAAGAGGCTTCCTTTGAGTGTGAACATTTTCTCCACCTCATGTTCCTAGGAAAGCACACATACAAATGGTGAACAGAACCCCTAAAACTTACCAGCCGACCCAACCTTGGGCATCACTGCAGGCAGCCAACCTGGGTTGGACTGCTGGCGTCCCACACCGTCCCCAAACACCACCAGGAGTCAATCGTGAGTGCAGAGCCAGGGGTAAGACTGAGCACTGCCAGGGGAGGCCCAAACAAAACAGACCAACAACAAAAACTCAGGTGTTGTAACACTCCCGCTCCAAAGCACAGTATACTTTAGTGTTGAGTCAGAGAGTGCAGGGGCTAAGGTATATGCCTGACACATGACTGCCAACTTCGCCCCCTGGCACCACCAGGGTCTCGAGCATTGCCATGTGCATCCCAAGAGAGGCCACTGGAGTGGCCTGGGATATCCCTGCCACCACAGCACCAAGCACCATCGAACTGCTAAGAATCACCACCAGGAGGTGCCCTGGGGCAGTGCTCAGGAGACCCGGGGCCAGGGAGAAAGTAGAGCGTGTAAGGTGCTTGCTTTGCATTCAGCTGACCCGGGGTTCTATCCCCAGCACCCCATACTGTCCACTGAGCACTGCCAGGAGTGATCCTGAGTGCAAAGCCAGGAGTAAGTCCTGAGCACTGCCTGGCACGAGCCTCCAAATAAAATTCAAAACCACTTTAGTACAAAAATTTAGATTCCCCAAAGCCAGGTCTATAAATTCAGGCTGAAGTAACCAATCCTGTGTCTGAAAAACTTTGAGCCACATTAGGTAACAATCAGAAGACATGCCGCTCCGTCGAGGAGAAGAGGGGGGAGCACACCCACCCTTGAAAGGTCCACTGAAGGCTCCTATGCTGCCCGAGCCCCTGAGCTGCCTGTGCCCAGGTAGCCGAGCCAATGCGGTGCCCGCAGCTCTCCTTGACATGGGGGCTTTTGTGCTTTCCTAATCTTGGGATGTGTGTAGGGGCTCTCTCTGCCTTTGGAGAAGCCCACGGTCTCTCTTGAAATGTTTCTCTCTCTCCGCTCGTCCTCTTCCTAAAAGTCACCAAATAAAAGGTTTTTTCCTTCAAATAAATAAACAAAAGGTCCACAGAAGATAAAACATTTACCACTCCTAACAGCGTCAGTGATTCTAAAAGCCAGACAGCTCTGCACACCAGTTACTCCAGAAGTGGAACATCACATTACTCTTGCTAGAGTCCAGAATGACAGTTTCAAAAAAATACTAATAACCAAAACCCTTTTAGCTTTAGAAGTGAGCACTGTGCAAGCAAGCCAAACGGTCCTGTGAGATGCTCATCCCAAACTACTGCCTGTGGGAGGGAGAAGCATCCCGTCCTTTGAGTGAAAGGAATTTCAATAACGGCCAGCAGCAAACAGTCATTTGCAAACTCCGGACAAACAAAGCTTGCAGTGAGCAACAGCTGACACACTCATATTCCGGGGCCTGAAGAAAAACAGCATCAGGGCAAGGGGTGCGACTGGCCACGGAAGCAATCACTGTCCTCCACAAAGAGTGTGTCTGCAGGGTCCTGGGGTCAGACTGGGGTCATGGACCCCCGGGGGAACTGCCAAGGAGACCGTGGAGGAGCAGGCAGCTGGGAAAGTGGCTCCAGGGTCGCAGGCGGCGACACCCGCACGCGGGACAGCGGGGAGGGCCTGGACGCGGGGCTGCGCTCGGCCTGCCAGAGGGACTCGAGTCGCCCCGTTTCCCTCCCAGGGCCGGGCCGCAGGGCGGGAGCGCAACGCCCCCTCGCTCGGGCCGCACTGGGGGCGCCCCCGGCTCCAGAGGCCGCCGCCCACCCCGGCCCTCCCCTCGCTGCCCGGGAATCGCCCGGGAATCGCGCAGGGCGTCCAGGGTCTCCGGCGCAGGGGACAGCTGCGGCCTCGGCGCCGCTCAGGCCCGCCGCCACGTGACGCGCGGGTCACGTGAACTCCGTGACGTCACGCCGCCGCCGGAAGCCGAAGCGGCCGGGGACCCCGCGCCTCTTTCCGGTCCGGGTTCCGCCTCTTGGTTCCGCCCAGCCCCGCGCATCCCGCCCGGGTCCGAGGGTCTCGCGTGGCCCCGGCGCGGCCCGGGAGCCCCCGGGCGCCGAGACTGGCCTTAGAGCCGGCAGTGGTGGTGCTAAGCCGTCGGGGCGACCCCTCCCTGGGCAGCCCCTGGACACCGCCGCGTGGGGCCAGAACGTTGGTTTTGTTTGTCCCTTTGGTCGAGATAAAATAAAGCGAAGGGACCGAGGGGCAGCGCAGGGGTCCGGACGGTCACCTGGCACACGGCCGACCCGGGTTCGATCCCCAGCGTCCCCTAGGGTCCCCCGAGCACCGCCAGGCGTGGTTCCCGAGTGCAGAGCCAGGAGGAACCCCCGAGCACCCCTCGATGTGACCCCAAAAGCAAAATAAATAAATAAATAAATAAAAGACGCAAAGTGACTAAGGACAAAATTGGTCCTCGGCCTGCTGGAAAGTCTCACCTTCGGGGCCGGAGATAGCTCCGGGATGCAGGCATTTGCCTGCAGGAGGGATGTGCTTCCTGTGCTCCAGCCCCTGCAGCCCCCCAAAGAACGCTGATGAGTAAGGCTCAGTGTTGGCCAGGGAGAGGCGCCCAGCTTCGGAAGCTTCTGGAGCCTGGGAGCTGACTCCACCACCGCTGCCAGGTGAGGCTCTGCTAGCACCGCTCACCAGCCCACTGCACTGCTGCTCGCTCAAAATTTCAAGGTCGACTGAAATTTGTTTTGTCTTTTTAGAAATGTTGTTTTCTTTGTGAATTTTTTCAATCCTAGTGAAATACACGGAGTTGATCATGATTGTTGGATTTCAGTCATATCATGTCCCAACACCTGTCCCTTCACCAGTGTACATCGCTCACCATGAATCTTCCCGGTCTCCCTACTCCCCCAGGCAGGCAAGGCACTTCTCTCTCCCTCCTCCTTTCTGCAGTGCTCTCTCTCTCCTCCCTCTCTCCCTCTTTTCTGTCTCCCCCTCTCTCTGACACACGCCTTTCGGTTTACAATACAGATATGGAAAGGTTATTATGTGTATCTCTTTACCTACTTTCAACACCCAGTTCCCGTCCAAAGTGATTTCCAACCATTTCCAAGCATTATTGCCAGACTGGTCCCTACTCTGTCCCCAATGCTTGTGGGAGCTTCCAACCATTGACCAGTCCTCCTGGCCTCCATTTTCCTAGCCTTGGATATCAATCCCCTGTATATCTGTGTGTGTGTGTGTGTGTGTGTGTGTGTGTGTGTGTGTGTGTATATATTATGGGCTGGAGCAATAGCACAGCGGGTAGGGTGTTTGCTTGCACGCAGCCAACATGGCCGACCCAAGTTCGATTCCTCTGCCCCTCTCGGAGAGCCCGGCAAGCTACGGAGAGTATCTCGCTCGCACGTAAAGCCTGGCAAGCTACCCGTGGCATTTTCGATATGCCCAACGCAGTAACAAGAAGTCTCACTATGGAGACGTTACTGGGCCCGCTCGAGCAAATCGATGAACAACAGGAGGACCGTGACCATACATATTATATTCCACGAAATGGGTGCTTGTATTTGTCAAGGGAGTTGGGAACCATATCCAGCAGTGCTGAGGCTCCTCCTAACTGCGCAGGCATCACTCCTGGAGGGGATGCTGGGGACCATAGGAAGTGCCAGGGAAAAGACTCTGGGTTTGCTGCTTGCTAGGCATCAGCCTTGCCCCAGGGCTCTCTCTCCAATCTACAGTTTACTGACTTACAACCTAGTATTACAGAATATTCACAGTACGATGTAATATTTGGATATCCTGCAAAGTAACCATGATTCACGTATAGACCGTTTGAATTCCCTACCATAGATTCTAAAGTCAAGGACTGCTATTGGGGCTTATGTAGGCTAAAAGTAACGTTCTTGCTCAAGCTCTTTTTCAGGAAAAATCAACCTGAGGACACGTGTGCTTCAAACGTACAGGAGTTGGTGCTTATAAACATCGTTGGTTCTGTTAATTTTGGGTTAATAATATAGCAACTTCCAGTTTCTTTCCCAGACTTTATGGATTGATGGTGTCTGTACTGCATGGTGTCCCTTTATTTTCGTCTTGTCAAATAGCTATGGAGAATCACTGAAGGTATTCATTTTAGGCTACATTGGTTAGGAAGCTTTGCAATAATGCAATAAAGGTTTTATTTGTTTTGGGTTTTTTTTGCCATTAAACCTCACCCAGTGGTTCTATTATTTTTCATCTTTTATAATTTTATTTATTGAATCACCATGAGAGCAGTTACGAAGCTTTCGGGTTTAAATCTTGGTTATAAAATGAAAGACCCGTACCTTCACCAGTGCCATTCTCCACCACCCAAAACCCCAGTATGCCCCCATCCCACACCCTCCCCCTACCTGTGGAGAGATGATTTTCACATTACACTCTCTCTACTTTGATCACATTCAATATTTTGACACTGGACCCACCATTATTATTTGGGATTTTACCCCAACACACAGAGCTGCTGAAAAGGCAACAGTAGACAATTTGTTTTCTATTCCTGGTTATGAATAACATATGATGTCGCGTGGTTGTAGTAGTGGCTGCGCGATTTTGAAATTCCAAAATTTTAACAATTAAATCTGGAGGGATTTCTTGCCAAAACCTGCTGGGTTCCAAGATTTGTTCCTGAGTCTGTGGGATCATGGCCGTTAAGCAGATTGATCGGGAGCCAGAAAGGCCATTAGTGGGCGGTGACTAGGGGTCTTGCTGGGATGGGGAGGAAAGGGCTGGTCCCACCCCCATCCCGTGAGGCCCCACATGTCTCATCACTGAGGGCCCAAACCTGACTGTCCAATGGCCTCTGGAGGATGGCGGCCACCGAGCCGCCAAGGGGGAGCAGGTGGAGGGACAGCACCCTTTCCTCCCTGGAATGGCCCAGCGACAGTAACCTACTGCAGGGTCCAGATGCATTTCTGCCAAAAGCTACTGGATTCCGAGATTTGTGTCTGAGTCTCTGGGATCATAGTCATTCAGCACCTTAATCAGGACCCAGAGAGGCTGTTCATGGGCGGCGACTTGATGTCACGTTGAGACGGGGAGGAAAAGGCTGGCTCCACCCCCATCCCATGAGGTCCCCCTTGTCTCATCACTGAGGGCCCAAACCTGACTGTCCAATGGCCTCTGGAGGATGGTGGCCACAGAGCCGCCAAGGGGGAGCAGGTGGAGGGACAGCACCCTTTCCTCCCTGGAATGGCCCAGCGACAGTAAACTACTGCAGGGTCCAGATGCATTTCTGCCAAAAGCCACTGGATTCCGAGATTTGTGTCTAAGTCTCTGGGATCATGGCCGTTAAACAGCTTGATCAGAAGCCAGAGAGGCCGTTTGTGGGTGACAACTTGGGGTCTTTTTGTTTAGGAAAGGGCTAGCTCCACCCCCATCCCATGAGGCCCTACGTGTCTCGTCACTGTGGGCCCAAACCTGACTGTCCACTGGCCTCTGGCGGATGGTGGCCAATGAGCCACCACGGGAGAGCAGGCGGAGGGAGAGCACCCTTTCCCCCCCGGGGTGGCCCGGCAACAGTAACCTATTGTGCGATCTGGACGCATTTCTGCCAAAAGTTGCTGAGTTTCGAGATTTGTTTCTGAG
The DNA here is from genome assembly GCF_029834395.1 of Sorex fumeus. Taxonomy (NCBI): domain Eukaryota; kingdom Metazoa; phylum Chordata; class Mammalia; order Eulipotyphla; family Soricidae; genus Sorex; species Sorex fumeus. The sequence goes on from NW_026606179.1 coordinate 63,807,831, forward strand.
TCTCTGAGATCATGGCCGTAAAACAGCTCGATCAGAAGCCAGAGAGGCCGTTTGTGGGTGACGACTTGGGGGTCTTGTTGGGGAGAAAAGGGCCAGCTCCACCCCCATCCCATGAGGCTCTACGTGTCTTGTCACTTTGGGCCCAAACCTGATTGTCCTGTGGCCTCTGGAGGATGGCGACCAGTGGGCTGCCAGGGAGAACAGGCCAGGGCACGAAATCTATTCCCACCTGGGGTGGCCCAGCGCCTCTAACCTACTGCAGGGACTGGACACATCTCTGCCAAAAAACATTGGGTTTTGAGATTTGTTTCTGAGTCTCTGGGATCATGGCTGTTAAGCAGTTCAATCAGGAACCAGAGAGGCCATGTCTCCAATTATATAGCTGAACTGGAGGTGGTTTGTGGGTATATCTCCCACATATCTTTTACCTGTTTACTTTCTTGGTCAACTCTGCCTCAAGTTTTTGGGGTCTGGCCAAACGCACGGCAGCAATTTGGGGGTACCTGGAAGTCTGAAGGCGCCATCAGGCTGCTGATGCTCTCGCCTCACAGGTACAGACTGACCTGCTGGTGGCACCATACCCCCAACCCAGTGCTTCTTAGGGTTTACTCCTGCCTCTGCACTTAGAGATTGCTCCTGCCAGGACACAGATGACTGGATGGGATTCCTGCCATTGAACCCAGATCAGCCACATGCAAGTACCCTACTCACTGCACTATCTCTTTAGCCCAAGATAAACGCTTTTAAGAAAATGGTTTACAGGCCCAGAGCAATTGGGCAGCTGGTAGGGCATTTGCTTTGGCCAATCTGGCTTCAATCCCTGTAATTCCATATAGTCTGCCCAAGCACTGTCAGGAGTGATTCCTGAGTGCAGAGCCATGAATAAGCCCTAAGACATCACCAGGGGTGGCACAAACATAAAGAAACAATAAGAAATTGGTGTATCAGAATTCCATTGTAGAAACTGTTTGACTCATTTGACTCTATAGTTCTTCACTGCTAGCCAAAAATCTTTTCTAAAGAAACCTGAGAATAATCAGTTATCACTGGCAAAAAATAAATAATTTTATTAAAGTAGATATAGAACACTTGCTTGCTCAAATTTTAATACTGCTTTACATAGTTTGTGAAACAATTTCAATAATGGTCATTACTAAAAATTTCAATGGATCCAGATCTTTCACTTGTCAGACAGCTGATAATCTCCAGAGGAAAATACATCAAAATCATACATATAATTATAGAAGTTCTTATTATACATGTAGCCTGGATGGTACATTATCACTTTTGACAGAACTAGAAAACATTCAAATAAAGAAAAATAGATTGAAACTGGATGACAAACTTCTGATGGTTGAGGTCCTTCATTCAATCTTTTTGTGGTAAGAAAATCCAAAATTAGTAATGTTGAATTTCTCATCATACATTCATCTAAAACCACAGTGAAAAATGTAAACCTTGTAAAGACAGTAAAATGGTTATTCTAGGTGTTTCACAAATAGCTGGTTATGTCATCCTTCAAGTGCTGGTGATTGCTGCACAGTGCAGAGAATGGGGTGGCCGGGCCGAAGTTGTCGTCGTAATTGTTGAGTCGTCCCCGTTCCCGTCGAGAGCCACCTCGGATATCATCTCCACTTTCATCTTGAGGTCCTGATTCTTTCTTTGGAGGTCCACGATCACGGAATTCAGGAAATCGATCTGTGTTAAAGGAGAGCGTGAGACGGTGAGCCATCTGCGGGAGCCATCGGAGCCCGCCACAGAGGAGGCTGGGCCCCGCTTCCAGTCCCCGCCCCAGGGTTGGAGGCAGCCAGAGCTCCCCTTTCCCTTCCTGAGCGCAAGCTCCCGGGTGCCCCAGGGAAGACCCCAGGAGGACATGCTGGGCCCCCTCGGTTCCTCTCAGAGCAGGGAGTCAAGAGGGCCTTCCCTCTCCTACAAAGACAGACTCACTTCTTTAAAATCCACGGGGCGGGGGGGGGGGGGAATCCCACTTTACAAAGGTAAGCATGACTATAGGCACAAACATTCATGTTTCACTTAAAAACTGGCAGGTTTGGGTCTGAGTGATAGCACAGCGGGAAAGGTGCTTGCCTCGCACGCAGCCAACCCAGGTTTGATCCCTGGCATCCCATAGGGGCCACTGGAGAGCAGCCAGGAGTGATTCCTGAGTGCAGAGCCAGGAGGAAGCCCGGAGTATCGCCAGGTGTGGCCCCCAAAGAAAGAAGAAAGAAAACCATAAAGCTGACTGATTCTTTTTCTCCCTCGGGGCAAGTTCTGATGAGGAGTCTCTGAGAGTGCCCAGGCCCTCCCACACTGGAGCCAAGAAACACAGATCTCTCTTCCTCCAGGTGAAGAAAACAAACACAAAAAAACATGGAAATGTTCAGTTCCCAACAAGCCCATGCAGGGTCCACCTCCACAGCCCACATGCAAAGTTCACTTCAGCCCACATGTGCCGTCCAGGACAACGGCTGTTAAGTACAGAAGTGCAGGAAGTGAGGGTGTGCGGGAACTCCACAGGGCACTGGGACCCAGATGGTCCCCTTCCTTGGAGAGGATTCAAATTATAAAGTGTTGCAGGCCAGGTGGGATGGAAGGGGGTTTGGGAAGGAGAGACATCAAGGAGGCCCCAAGGCTGACTCCTGCCGCAGGCCAGACGCAAGCCTGGTGATGGTAGGTGCGGGCACTGGGGTCTGCAGCCAAGTGTGCACACCCCAGAAGACCCCACCCAGCTGTCTCCCTCGACAGGAGCAAGAAGCAGGAAGGCGGCCCAGAGGACCAGACTCCCCAGCTCTGCGCCCAGAGCATGCACAACGTGGCCGGGACAGCCACATGTTGGTGGACGTTTCCGTTTGCGACCGGACCTTCCTGATGGGAAGGAGGCCCTCCAAAGTGGTGTTCGACTCTGGCAAAGTGAAGATTTGCCAATTTTATGGGAGCCCGAAGCCCAGGTTCTGGGAGAGCAGCAGGAGTAAGGGCTGTGGAGGGGTCTGGCTTCTCGGCTCTGGCAAGGACGTGACCCCTTGACTGAAGGGATGTGTCCTTGTCCATGGGGCCTTTCACTCCGTAAGCATCACCTCTTGTGCTGGGAGCATGTGGGGATGGGGTTCCGGCAGCGTGTGCCCAGCCCCTGGTTCTCACGCGCGCCAGGTGAGCACCGCCCCTTCTTCCTCAGCTTCCTTCTTTTTGGCTTCTTTTATTGTGATTAATCAATTCATTTGGGGGGGGGGGGCTTTTGGGTTACAACCCATCGTTGCTCAGGAGTGACTCCTGGCTCTGCACTCAGGGACCATATGGGATGCCGGAGATGGAACCTGGCTTGGCCACGTGCAAGGCAAACACCCTACCTGCTGTGCTGTAGCTCCGGCCCCACTCTCGGATATTTTAAATGGTAGGTATTCCCCGACTCTTTTGAAGCATACACGCATATATACATATGTACATGTCTGTGTATGTATACATGCTCATCTATAACCTTTGTGGGTCGTCAGTTTGGTTTGTTTGGTGCGGTGGGGACTATGCCCTGGCTCTGTGCTCAGGGATCACTCCTGGCGAGGGAGGAGCAGCCCAGGCCGTCAGCAGTCACTCGAGCCCGGGAAAGTGGGGCTGTGTGGTCAGAGGGCACTGGCTCGCCTTCTCACGGTCATCAAAGAGCCTTGAAATGCTGCGTATGTCAACACATGTGGCTTCTCTTCCTGTCCCGGCCCAGGCTCTGGGCGAGCTAACTGGGGCGTCCAGTCCCTGCCGGGCTCCTTGCTCCGCCGAGCAGTCTGGGAGTGGTCAGCTGTTCAGTGATCTCGCCAGGCCGCCCCATGTCCCCCAGATTCTGTGTGGTCACTCCACGCAGCACCTCCCCAGGGGTCATACAGGGGTCATGCAGGGGTACACTTCCCCTCCTGTCCCATGCGAGAACCAGGGACCAATTACTCCTGGCAGTGCTCAGGGGACCAGATGGGATGCCGGGGATTGAACCTGGGTCTGGCGTGTGTAAGTCAAACGCCCTCCCCGCTGTGCTATCGCTCTGGCCCAGGATATAGTTTCTCTCAAGGCTGAGGCCGGGCCTACACGCCCTGGTCACCACCATCACCCACCTCATTCTGCAAGTTTGCATTGGTGTTCCTGGTGTCCTCCAGGGAGGCCAGGGTCTCTGTCTTCTCCTGGGACAGTTGCTGCATAAAATGCCTGGCATCTTCCGCTGTCTGCACAGCCTGGAGAGAGAAACCTCGTTGAGCCACGCCGGGGGGGGGGGGGGGCAGGGAGGGGTTGGCAACAGTGGCACAACACAGCGCGAAATGCCCCACAAACCACCCACACCTGCCACAGTGGCTCCGGCCCCGCTGGCCGCCGGTTCATCCTGCGGGGACTCACGTCTGAGCCGCTCAGCAGCAAGACTGACACCCAGAAACAGCCCAGGGCTCCCAAGAGCCTCCATTCCTCACACAGAATAAAAATGACATGAGCGGACAGCTAAGCAGGCCTGGGTGGAAAGCGTGGGGGCGGGGGGGAAGGAGAGGAGATGTGAGCAGTGAGCACAGGTGTGGGAGTGGGAGAAAGGTAAACCCTGAGTGAGGTGGGAAGAGAGAACACCTGCCCGGCACCAGGCACCCTCGAGTCCAGGCTGCCCTGCACCGGGCACACTGCTGGTGGCACAGGGCACCCCCGAGTCCCAAGTGAGCAGACTCAGGGCAACCGCTCAAAGTCCCCCCGGAAGACACTGCTTTGCTTTACAACTTAGTGCCTCTCTCATGCCTTCCCTTACGTCTTGAAGAGCCACAGTGCAATCTTCCGTGAGAACTCCCCCCGGAAATGAACATACTGTCCTTTCTCGGTTTTATTCACAGCTTATGCCTTGTCCTAGAGGTCACCAGGCACGTGGTGACGAGCTGTCCCTGCGCCCGCAGCAAACAGCCCGTGACACACTGGTTCCGTGGGGGTGCACCTCTCCTTGTGCCGACGAAGAGCAATCCTCTTAACCGCTAAAAGGGGGTGCCCGGGGCCAACGAGGGTCGGGCCTGCTCCACTTTACCGTAAAAGAGTGCAGCGTCTTGAGCTCTCTGATCTTGAAGGTGAGCCTGATCTTGTCCTTCCTCAGTATGCGGTTCTCCTTCTGGGCCTCCAGGAGGTTGGCCGAGACGTGGCTGCTGGTCTGGGCCAGCCGACTGACCTCCTTCTGGAGGAGGAAGTAACTGCCGGCCAGCTGCTCCTTCTCCCGCAGGCACTCCTCCTGCCGCTCGGCGTCAAGCGCCTCCTTGGCCTGCAGCACGCTGGCGTGTGTCTTCTCCAGGCTGCGGGCTGCGTCCCTGGCCTCCTGCAGCGCCGCCTCGAGGGCGCCCTGGCTGGCCGCCAGCCCCTGGAGCTCCTGCTGCAGCACCTCCAGCTCGGCCTTGTGCACGGTCTTGGTGGCCTCGTCCAGCTGCGTGCGCAGGCAGCTGGCCTCGGTGCCCAGCAGCTCCTTGGCCTGTAGCGCCGCCTCCAGGCTGGCGCCCAGCTTCTCCTGCTCCTGGCGCAGCAGGTCCTTCTCGAGCTGCAGCTCCTTGTTCCTCTGAGCCAGGCCGTCACGCTCCAGCTTCAGGGCCACGCACAGGCTGTCGAGCTCCAACTGCTTCTCGAGGGCCGACTCTTTCTCGGCCGTGAGCTCCTCGATCTCTTGCACCAGCGACTTCTGATCCCAAGCCAGCTCATGATAGGAGCACTGCAGCTTCTGGATGATGTTGTCCTTGTCCTTGGCCAGGGATAGGTTCTCCAGAACCAGCTTCTTGACATGCTCCTCCAGCTGGCCCCTCTCCTCCAGGCCCTTCTTACACTCAGCCACCAGGCTGCTCTTGCTCATCTGCAGCTCCTCCACCAGGGCCTGCAGCCCCACCTTGGCGACCTGCAGGGCGTCGTTCTCCGCGCCCACCCTCTGGAGCTCCTCCTGCACCGCCCTGGCTTCTTCCAGCACTTTCTCTTTCTCCGCCTCGAGGGCTTCTCGGCCGAGCTGCTCCTCCTGCCAGAGCTTCTCTGCGGCCCGCCTGGCCTCGATGACCTTCTCCTTGTCGCAGCGTATGGCTTGGTTCAACAGCCAGAGTTTCCTCTGCTCTTCCCGCAGCGAAGAGTTTTTGGCCTCCGCTTCCTTCAACTTCAATAGCAATGACTCTCTCTCTGACTTCAGAGAGAGCTTCTCCTTCGCCAGCAATTGATTCTCTGACCTCAGGGCCCTGAGATCCTCCGACATCAGCTCAATTTCCTCTGATGTTATTAGGGAAGTTAATGACTACAGAAACAAAAGCGGGGAAGAACGGAAACAAGAATGAGATCAAGCAGGCACAAGCAAGCCAAGCACTTAATGTGGCCTAAACACCAGAAATGAAAATGGCAGAGTAGTCTTACCTGCACACGCGTGCATACGTGCATGCACACACAAGCACACAAACACGTGCACGCACACAAACGCACACACACGCACACACACACACACTCGCAGGATGGAGAGGCTCAAACACAGTTAACTTCACAGGGTCAACATATCTACCTGCCTATTTTGTGGATGGGGGCCCCACACCTGGTGGTGTTCGGGTCTCGCTCAGGGTTCTGTGCTCAGGGATCACTGCTGGCAGGGCCGGAGGACCATACGGGATGCTGGGGATCAACCCGGGTTGGCCAAGTACAAGGCAGCACTACCCATTCTACTATCAGCCATTTTATTTTTGAAATGCCGTCTGAAATTATTCCTGACAGCTCCCCGGAAGTTTTAAGTACAGTTGGATCTTGACATTGGGGCATAAGATTTTTCCCCCCACTTCAATTATTCCATTACAAAATCCATCACTCTGTCATAGAAGGGATGCATTAAAAAACTAGTTTCCAGTACAATTCAAAGAACTACAAAAAGTATTTTGTTGTTGAACTTTGTGCAGGAGGGGAAGGGAAAAGCAACCATTGCTTGCAAAACGATTTTCACAGGGACAAACAGAGGCAGGAAATGGACTTAGTCCCAAAAGTTTTACACTTTATAGAAAATCCAGACTAATCCACCAAGCTTTGGAGACTGAAGCCAACAGGTTTTGCTTGCCAAACACAGTAACAACAAGTCTCAAAATGGAGACATTAGTGGGCCCGCTCGAGCAAATCGATGAACAATGGGAGGGCAGTGTTTGCAGAAATTTGGGAGGGGCCCAGGGGCTCCAGGAGGAGTGGCCGCACACGGGCCAGAGTCTCCCTCACCTGCTCTCCCTGCCCGTCAGCAACGGGTTGTGCGTCTTCGTTTCTGAGTCTCAATGCACACCATAGTTTAACCGCCATGTACTTTCCAGAACTTTCTGCAGCAAGGGCTATCTTCTCTGTCCAGCTCAGCAGCCATGAGCCGCAGCAGGCTACTGGCGTGCGCTGGGCAGCTGACCGCTGACGGTCAGGTTACTGGAATGGGACTGACCTGAGCATGCACACGAGGCTGCTGGCCACAGAACTGGGCCGTGCAGGTGGTCCAGAGAGGAGACGTAGCCCTGGCTCTGGTGCGTGGTGGAAAGAGGCCGGGCACCAACACACACGCGGGCCATGGCCGCCGCTCAGCAGCCCTGGTTTCCTCTGATGTAAGCTCGGTTCCGTTTTCTTTCCACTGGCTTATAGATATGTATACACACACATATACATACAAGCACATATATGTATAGGCATACACATATATGTATAAACTATACATGGGACCAAGTGTGTAAAACTGAAAATGTATCAAAATATGTACATATGAATTAAAATACACTTATTATATGGATATAAAGATGTACACATATGTACATGTTATGTATGTACACACATATATGTGTGTGTACATTATTTTCCTTCTTGTTTTGGGGTTCACACCCGGCAGAGGTCACGGCTTCCTCCTGGGTGCTTGGGGGACCACGGGGGATGCTGGGGATCCCCCGGTGGGTCACGTGCACAGCAAGTGCCCTCTCACTGCACTAGTTCCAGCCGCTTTATTTCTCCCCACTGAGCTTCGAACCTTAACATTTCTTTGATACATGAAAAAATGCCTTTGAGCAGTCAAGTGAAAACACGAAGGCCTGAACTTACTGAGCAAGCTAAAAACAAAACAGACAACCCAAGCTGGGGTCCCTGGGCTTCTATGTGCTCTGCCGGGCGCCCCGGGAGCAACCCCCTTCTGGCTCTCACAGGCGCCGACGGACGGAGGAAGTGTCTGAGGCTGCAGGCCGAGGCCCCCAACAGAGCCCGACCCCGAGACGGCGGCCCTGCGCCCACACACCTTGGCCTTGTCGGCTTGCGTCTTCAGCTCGGCCACCTCCCGCAGCAGGCTCCCGTTCTCCGCCTGCACCGCCTGCAGCTTCTCCTCCGCCTGCAGCAGCAGCTTCTGCAGGGCCTGCAGCGCCTCCTCGTGCTGCGCCTGGCTCTCCGTGGTGGACTTGGCGTGCTCGGCCTGCAGAGCCTGGGACTGGCTGCGGCTCACGTCCACCTTCTCCCCCTGCGGGGAGCCGGGGGCCACCATCAGCTGTGGGCCCCCTGCCTGCCCCCAGCACACACACGCGCACACACACACACAACGCATACAGTGCACACAAACACACAAACACACAAACATACCCGCACACACACGGCGACTCTGCTCACCAGCACACACACACACACACAATGTGAGCCTCAGAGGCGATAGGGCCGAGCTCGCCTGAGGAGGCTTCGCTTTGCCCTCAGCAATGTAAAGATCAGCGTCCGACTCCCCTGGTACTCACCAAACTCCGAAGCTCTTTCTCCAAAGCCTCCTTCACTCGACTGACTTCGTTCAAGTTCTCCTGAAGACTACGAAGCGCTAGCTCCTTCCCCTGCAGCTCCTCGGCCAGGCTCTCGGCCTACCAGAGAGACAAGGATGGAGTGAATGGACCAAGGGGACGAACAGGAACAGGAAGGGGAAAACAAAACAGAAAGCACGTATGAGAAGCCCATGACCCAACACAACCCCGAAAAACAGAGGCGTGAGGTGAGTGCGATTGCCTGAAGTTCTCAAAGCCAAGGCCTTGGCGCCGTCAGTTCTGGTGATGACTGTCTAGTGGTTACTGAAAACGGCTCAAACAGAGGCGTTTTCTAGACCTACATTTGGAGTGACCAGAAAATAAGAAAGCCTATGAGAAAGACTGACTTTCCAGGGGCGGGGAGACGGCACAAAGGGCTGGAGTACACACCAGGCCCGAGTTGGAACTGCAGCACCACTGGGCGAGCCTGAGATCGGTCCACAAGCTGAAAGACCCACTACTGCTGGGCGGGAGGACCCCAGAGCCGAGAGCATGGCTTGGCGAGGAAGAAGGACGTAAGCAAGGGAGGAGGGAGGCTAAGGATACGAAGGAGGGAGGGAGGAAACAGGGAAGAAAGGGAAAGGGAGGGAAGGGAGGGAAGAAAATGTTATTTTTTTTTTTTTTGGCCCGCTTGAGCTAATTGATGAACAAAGGGAGGACAGTGACAATGACAGTGACCCTATGGGATGCTGGAGATCGAACTCACGTAGGCCGTGTGCAAGGCAAATGCCCTTCCCACTGTACTATCACTCTGGCCCCCAAGATTTACTTTCTTGTAGTTTCTTGTCTGTGACTTTAAAAGTTTGAGGGGTTTCAATATGAAATTTAAATTGAAGAACCTCTAATCCACTAGACAGCAGAACGTGACGTTTGTTACATCTTGATGCGAACAAGTGGTTCAACTATGCCCTGCTGTGTCCTAGGAATTGATTCTGTTTGTTTCTGGAATGTCAGCTAAGGAGTCCTGAGTCCTGAGAGGAACTCCCGGGGGTCTCTGGGTCCTTCTGTTATGTCTGTCAGTCCTGTCTACAAATCCCACAGCCCTTCCATCTTGGCCAACAGAGAAGTTTCTTCAACAAAGCGCACAGCGCCATGGGGGTCGGTGGGGGGCGGCTGGGAGGGTGCGTCCTGCCACCACAATCCTATAGGAGTTAAAGGGCATTTTTCCAAGGGGCTCCTGGGTGAGAACTGCAGCTTCCTCGGCTTGGCCCAGATCTCACTGTCTTGTCCTTCCCCAGGGTCAGGGCTACCATGAGAGTCCATGTCCGTGGCCAGCAGGAGGCCATGCTGGAAGGCGGACTTGGCCCAAGCACCCCTTAGAGGCTGAAAGGGATGAAATCTCTGCAGGGCTGGGCAGGGGCTTGTGCTGCAGGCAGGGAGGGGCCGGCAATGAGAAATACCAAGATGGGCCACGTCACCAGCCCTGAGGGAGCTCAGAGGCTCAGAGGCATTGAGCACCAGCTGGAAACTGAGGCGCCTCGGGGAGAGGTTGGCAAAGCCAGTCACACGAGCAGGTGGTCAGCAAGGTCAGGGAAAGAACCCTGCGGCCAGACTTGAGCCCAAGGGTCTGGGCGGACTCGGCGAGTACGCAGGGGGCCTAAGGGGGGGGCAGAGGTTTGCTTTGGGGGCTCCTATCTTGTTTTCTCACTGGCCTTGTGAAGAGTTCTCAGTTTCAGAAAGACCCCAGACGGGCCCGATTAGCCGGGGCCAAGGCTTGCACGGCATCTGGGTGCTGGGGACCAATGACAGTCCCAGAATCGTGCCGACACGTTCTCAGTCCCATCAGAGGGAACCGCACGGGACGTGACCGGGAGACCTGTCAGCACCAAGCCGGAACACGGCGGCGAGCAGACAGACACACAGCATGCAGGGAGCGAGCGTGGAAGTGGGCGAGGGCACCCGGGTACCAACCTGCCACTCTCGGCCCGCTTTGCATTCTCTAACTCCTGAATCTGCTGCTCAGCCACCTGGAGCTGCTGCCTGAGCTTCTCCATTCCCAATTGACCTCGGAACTGGCCTTTCGGAGCCCATCGAGCTGCAAGAGCTTCTGCTGGGTGGCCTCCAGCTGCGCCGTGGCGTCGGCCAGGGCCTGGGCTTGCTGCCTACACATGGCCCGCAACCCCTCCAGGTGCGTTACCTTCGTCTCCGCCTCCTGCAGCTTGTTCAGGGCGTCCTCCATCTCCACCAGGTGCTGGTCCTCGGTCTGGTCGAGCTTGGCCCGCGCGGCCTCCAGGCTGTTCTTCTGCTCCTGGGCTGTCCTGACCAGCCGCGACCTGAGCGTCTGCAGCTCAAAGGCGTGCGCTGCACGCTCAGCCACCTGCTGGGCCTTCGAGTTCTCTACCTCCTGCTGGTACTCGAACTGCAGCCTCTCCATCTGCATCTTGAGCTCGGCCAGCTCGGCCGCCTCGGCGCCCACGCCCCGGCTCACGGACGCCTTCGGCTCGCCCATGGCCTGTTGGTGCGGGGCGATGGCCGTCTCCAGCTTGGACTTCCACGGGGCGATCACGTCTGTGTTCTCCTCGTTGGCATGGTCCAGCTTAGTTCTCAGCCCCTCGTTCTCCTTGGCGAGCTTCTCGGAGGCCGCCTGCAGGGCCTTCACCTCCTTCTGGTGGGAAAACAAAATTTCCATGAACTTAAAACAGGAAGGAAAAGAAGCAGAAATAGAAATTATTCTTTTGCAAACTGACTGTTTGCTTTTTCTTGTTTTAAGGAATACCTTCCAATAAACTGGGGTTCTAAAGGATTTGATTTGTGCTGCTCGACTGAAAATCAAAGCTGAGGCAAAGGCGTAGACCCAACTGTCAGAACGAGAGGAAAACGCTCATCAACAGCAGCCTCCGGCCCCAAGGAGCAGAGGTGCCTCCGCCGGGCCCTGCCAGGTGCATGACCCCTGGTATCCCTGTCTGATTTGGAGTCTCCAGCAGAAGTGGTCCCGGCGGGGTCGGCCAGGCCACCCCGCATCCTTGCCTGCACCCTGCAAGCCTCTGGGACCTGCCCGGGCTTTACCTCCAGGTCGCCCTTGGTGATGGACTCCTCTTCGACTCGGAACTGGAGGTCCTCCACTTTCCTGTGGGGGAGAGGGAGAGTTGTGAGGGGCGTCACTGCTGCCCCCCTTGAGGGCCACCATCCTGTAGATGCACGCCTGACCCAGCCCCCGCCTCCACACACAGGAGGGCTGAGAGAGTCAGCGAGGGCCAGAGCGAGAGTACAGCGGGCAGGGCATTTGTCTTGGCACGTGGCCGTCCCGGGTTCAATTCCCAGCATCCCATTATGGTCCCCTGGGCAATGCCAGGAGTAATTCCTGAGTGCTGAGGCAGGGAGCATCGCTGGATTGACCCAAAAAGAAAAAAAACAAAGTCAGCGAGTCCCCTCGGCTGTGAGCACTGGGTGGTACCCGCAGGCTACAGGAGGAAGCTCTGTCGAGCCAACGCCAGGCGCACTGTCATATCAGCCTTTTCTGCCTCGCAGCTAACAGAGGTGGTTAGAGACTGACCAGGTGCGCGTGCCAGTCCCTCCCAGCCAGCGCCTGTCCCCACATCGGGACAACAACTGAGCCCCTGGGGGAGAAGCAGCAAATGACTCGGGGCCAGGGCGGGGGGGGCAGGAGGGGCTCCCAGGGGACGTGGCGAGTTCGGCATGTGGAGCTGAGGGGCTGAGCCGGGCACTGGCAGTGCCCCTGGGCACCACACTGCCGGGAGCCCATCTGAGAAGACCGTCTTGGCCGGCACCCCGTGTCCGTCTGTCTGCAGCCTGGCCTGAGCCCTGCCTGTCTGCTGCCGTGCCCCATGGGTGCTGCGGGTTTCCTCCCGCCCAGGATTAACCCCAGGGACTCCCACAGGGCCCCACTGGGATATGACAGTTCCCGGCCACCCAGCACAGGTCTCCTGAACACCAGGCCACGTGGACACAGCAGGGAGGGCCGGGGGTGGCTGGGCTCCAGTGAGCTCCCCCCATCCCCCCCAATGAGGCCACTCTCAGGACTGGGCACCCGCTAGTTTGTGGTTCTCACAGCCCTGGAAGGCCAGGAGCACCCCACCCGAGGCAGCCCCCCAGCTCCTGGCACGGCCTCACCTCTTCTCCTCCTCCAGCTGGTTCAGCAGCTCCACCTTCTCCCAGTCGGTCGCTTCCAGCATGGCCCGCAGCTCGTCCATCTTGGCCTCCAGCTCCAGGACGTGCTGTGGAGGCAACTGCGCGTGAGTGTCCTCGCCCGCCCCCGACAGCCCTCTGTGGGCTGGCACCGCCACCTGCCACCGCGGCATGCTGAACACGTCTCCCACCTAAGCTGCAGCGTTTCTGGAAGGCCGGGGGGGAACCACACCACGAAAGCACCAGCGGGGATAACTCGGCGCTCCCTGAACCCCCACGGGGTGAGCAGAAGGTGCATGCGATCAAACCACGCGCCGGATGCCACCGCAACGACGGCAGACGGGGACCCACGGCCTCTCCCTGCACCGCCTGCACCAAGGTCGCGCCCAGCATTTGCCGCAAGCGTCTCTTGGCCCCGGCACTGCCGTCTGCACAGACGTCACCTGGTCGTGCCCGTCCCAGCCAGGGCCAGCTCCTGCTCTATCTCCCCCACATGGCTCGTGGCCTTGGCCACCTCCACCCGCTCCAGGTCTCGCTCGGCCAGCAGCTGCTCAATGTGCTGCTGCTTCTCCTTCAGCGCCTCCTGGAGGGCGGTTGTGCTGGAGATCTTGCAGGCATAGCGAGAGGAGGTTTCTGGCAACTGCAAAGGAAAAAGAGACGTGAAGGGGGTGGGGGTGGCGGACGCGGGCATGCACACGGCTATCCTCAGCAAAGCAGATGGAGCAGCGCTGCATCCGTGCATATGGGCCAGCGACTCTCAGCAGAAGCGTCTTGAAACCTTCCCGAAGGTCCTTGGACGGGACCTGGGCTCCACTGACCTCGGGCCTCGTGGGAATCCAGAGACTCTTCTGCAGAGCCGGAGGCAGCCCCCTCCACAGCCCGCTCTGGCCTGAGCTTCCTTAAGGCTGAGCCCTTGGCATGAGCTTGAGGCCGGCTCCAGCATCTTCAGCCTTGCAGGTCCGTCAGGGTCTCCCAGGGCAGCCTGGCCCTTCTCTCTTCCTCTTCCTTTCAGCTCACCTCGCTCTCCCCAGCACCCGCCCCAGGCCTGAATAGCAGTAACCAGAGACTCTTGTCTCTGGGAATGGCCCCGTGCCCCTGAGGGTCACTGGGTGTGACCCCATAAAAGACCCCTGTGCCATCTGCCTTCGAAAGGGGGGATGAGAGGCTAGAATGGTAAAGTTGCGGGGAAGGCGCTGGCCTTGCACGCCGCTGCCCGAACTGGATCCCAGGTATCCACCCCATAGGGTCCCGAGCCCACCAGGAGTGAGTCCTGAGTGCAGAGCCCGGAGGAAGTCCTGAGCATTGCTGGGGTGTGGGCCAAAATCCAGGAAAAAAAGGAACAAGTGGTGGGTGAGCATGTGTGAGGGTTCACGCCCAGCGAGCAGGACAGCAAGGGCAGCTCAGGGGAAGACCAAGCACAAAGGGAAGGAGAGAAGAGGCAAAGACAGTGAGGAGGGGAGGGGAGTGGGCTGGAGGGCCGCGGGGACTGGGGGTCCTGTCCGTTCTGTCCTGGGCTCGTGGTCACTCCTGGTCGCTCTGCAGACCAGTTTCCTTGCGGCACAATGGCCCCTGCAGGCGGGGACACAGCGGGACCTGGTCTTCATTCTTCAGGCACACGGTGGCGGGCGCTGGGGCGGGGGTGGCCGAGGACGTCCGCTCCTTCTGCCCGGCCACGCCTGACCCATCGCCCTGCTCTTGCCGCTTCCCTGCATCATCTGAGCTGCTGCCAATTGCCTGCTGACTGACGGGCCCAGCAGGGCCCAGGCTGTCCACTGCTGCTTTGCCTGCTGCGAACTCTCGAGCTACCTGGTTCTGTCCGGGGAGCGGGTCATCCTTGCCTCTGCGTAAGGATCTGGCCGTGACTCCCCAATACACTTAAAGTATATTGGTCAGATTAAATGCTCTCCCCAGGGCCAAAGAGATTTCTTTTTTGGGGGGTGGAAGGTGCTTTCAGAGGTTCAAGATCCAGCACTGTCAGGAGTGACCCCAAGAGCAGAGAGCCAGGAATAAGCCCTGAGCACCCCTGAGTGTGGCCCCAAAACCAAATAATAAATAAATAAAATTTCTAGGAGCACACGAGCTCTCCGGCCCAGCCATGTGCAGTGCTGCCGGGAACTGCAGTCAACTCTGATTTCAAGGGGTGGCTGGGAAGAGCTTGACAGCCTTGGGGGTCTCCACCAAGACCTGGGCTCAAACCCCCTCCACCGGGAGCAGCCCCCAAGCACCACGCCTGGAGTCCCTGAGCACTGCCAGGTGAGCCCCAAAACCAAAGAGCAAAAATAAACTAGGAAAGGTGGGCGGCGGTGTTCCCCGAGCCTCCTGGCCTGAGCGGGTGGGGCCGGCTGGACGCACGCGCTTCCTGGGCCCGAGACAGCTCCCTGAGGAAACGAGCACGGGAGCGAACGGCTTCTTTCAGCCAACCGTGGAGACCAGACTGCGAGGTTCAGGCGCCGGAGCAGGGAGAAAGCAGCACCCCTGGTATGGGGGGAGGCGGTGCTGAGGGGCTGGGCAAGGTCGGGGCCACGAGCTGAACTCAGGATGTTGATGCCAAAGCCTCTGCCCTGCGCATGGTGTGTGAGGCCCCAGGCTCCATGCCAGCAAGGCCGGACCCTCTGTGGGAGCCTGGTACCTCAGAAGAGCAACTCAGCCAACACGCGAACCGGGAGGCTCCCCCAGGGCACGCACGGACCTGTGTGCATGTATGTATGCGTGCACGTACGTTCCTGTGGGCATGTCTACACACAGCTGTGTGCGTGCGCGCGTTGTGTCTATGCAGTACGTGCCTGTGTGTATATACCCATCAGCCTGTGTATATACGGTATGCACTACGTGTACATGTATGAGTGCCTGTGTGTGTGTGAACGCTTGTGTGTGCACGTATGGAATTACGTTGTGGAGGTATACTTCCATGAAGCCACACAGACTCATTCTATATTCCTGTCATATGTGCTAACGGTGATGTGCAGTGTAGGAGTGAGCTCCACCCTGCGTAAAGATATGCAAGGCAGGGGCCAAAGAGCTGGAGAGCGAAGCCCCAGCGCTGCCCAGGCTCAATCCCGGAGGCCCGCCAGGAATAATCCCGAGCACAGAGGCGGGAGAAAGCCCTGGGCTCTGCCAGGTGTGACCCCAGAACAGAACAAAACAAGACAGCAGGGGGAGGCTGGAGATACGGCTCAGGCGTGGGGCTCTTGCTCGGAGGTGGGAGGCCCGGCTCAACCCCAGCACTGCAAACGGCCCCTTCAAGCACTGCAGGGTGTGGCCCACAGTCAAGCAGAGAAACAAAACCAAATTCCACAAATGGGCTGGCTCGCGAGGGAAGGAGAGGGGCTTCTGAGTCTGCTCCCCTCCTAAATGGCGAGGCGAGGGGAAGGAGGAGTCGGAAGTGAGGATGGAGGCAGGGCAGGGAAACCTGGTGGTGGTCGAGCAAGACAGGACTGGCCCCAGGCCTGTGCCCACGGCGCGCGGCCTCCTGGCTCCCGTTTCCGTGTCACCTGTTTTGTATCTTCCGTTGCACACACACTCACTCCCTCCTCTTCCGCATCGAGGGTCAATGCAGGGAGCAGAGGGGGCGGCAGGAAGCGCAGCCCCCAGCAAAGCCAGCCCCCCGGGACACGTCTCCATCGTGGGCCCGTTTCCCTGTGGACAATATCTCAGGACACCCTTGCACAGTCGGACACACTTTAGTGTTTAGGACTCAGAGAGACGTGAGGGGAGAAGCCACGAGGCCCCAGCTTTGACTTGCGGCCCCGCAATGGACAGAAGTCGAGGCCCCTCTGTGTCGACAGGGGTGCAGAGGGACAGGAGGGAGCAGGGAGGGACGGAGAGAGCAAACAAGCAACGCCAAGTGCCAAGCGTTCCCCAGAGTCCCTGGGTCCCGCTCTGACCCTCCGACGCCCCCTTCAGCTTCCCCACTTCATCGCTATGGCAGCCTGGGGCCGGAGACGAGCCCTGAGCACCGGAGGAAAGGCCCATCCCTGCTCCTGTCACCGGTGGTGGCTGGGAAGCCACTCGCCTGCCCCCCGGAGCTGCCCAGCCCACCCGGTCCTGTCCCGCCTCTCGCCCCTGGGGCCTGGGAGTCTGTGGGGGCCTGAGTATCGCACAGGGCGGGGGAGGGGGCTGCTTACTAGTTCCGTGTGGCTGGGCCTGCTGCTCACGGATGAGGCCACGGAGCTCACGGAGCTGAGCGAGGAGGCCGACGGGCGGCGCTTCAGGCTGGCGGGGGTGGTGGCCATCACACGCCTCGCGGGGGCCGCCTTGGCCTTGGCCGGCGTCGTGGAGGGGAAGCCGATCTTGGTGACTTTGTGAATGGGAGCAAACAAGCCGTACTTGGGCTGACACTGGAAGTACCTGCGGACAACGAGGAGGGGGGGACAAAAGACACCTTTGGCAAGAGAGACAGGCGCCGACCGCGGAGTCCACTGAGTCCCACAGTCTCACACCCCCACAAACTAACACGCTCCCACAGCCCCACACTCCCACACAGTCACACCCCAACCAACTCTCCCACACTCTCACACTCCCACTCACCCCAACAAACACACTCACACCCCAACCAAGACTCCCACATTTCCACAGCCCCACACTCACATACACTCACTCCCCAACAAACACACACACTCACACACCCCAACCAACACTCCCACACACTCACGCCAACCAACACACACTCACACTCACACCCCAACCAAGACTCCCACATTTCCACAGCCCCACACTCACACACACTCACACCCCAACAAACACTCCCACACTCTCACACTCCCACTCACCCCAACAAACACACTCACACCCCAACCAACACTCCCACATTTCCACAGCCCCACACTCACATACACTCACTCCCCAACAAACACTCCCAGACTCACCCGAAGAAACACACACACTCACATCGCAACCAACACTCCCACACTCTCACACTTCCACCAAAACAAACACTCACATTCACACCCAAACCAACACTCCCACACTCCCACAAACTCAAACCCCAACACACACACACACTCACACCCCAACAAACACTCCCACATGCTCACAGCCGCCCCACACTCGCACACACTCACTCCCCTAGAAACACCCATTCACACACAACCAACACTCCCACACACTCACACCCCAACCAACACACACTCACACCCCAACAAACACTCCCAGACTCACCCCAAGAAACACACACACTGACATCGCAAACAATACTCCCACACTCTCACACTTCCACCCCAACAAATACACACACTCACACCCCAACAAACACTCCCACATTTCCAGAGCCCCACACTCACACACACTCACTCCCCAACAAACACTCATACCCTCCCACAGCCCCACACTCACACATACTCAAACCCCAACTAACACACACTTACACCCCAACCAACACTCCCAAACACTCTCACCCCAATAAACACTCCCACACTCACCCCAAGAAACACACACACTCACACCCCAACCAACACTCCCACACTCTCACACTCCCACCCCAACATACACACACTCAGAGCACAACAAACACACCCACATTTCCACAGCCCCAAACTCACACACACTCACTCCCCAACAAGCACTCATACCCTCCCACAGCCCCACACTCACACACTCACACCCCAACTAACACACACACTCACACCCCAACCGATATTCCCGCACTCCTACACACTCACACCCCAACCAACACTCCCACAGCCCCACACTCACACACTCACATCCCAACTAACACACACACTCACACCCCAACCGATATTCCCACACTCCTACACACTCACACACCAACCAACACTCCCACAGCCCCACACTCACACACTCACACCCCAACTAACATACACACTCACACCCCAACCGATATTCCCACGCTCCCACACACTCACACCCCAACCAACACTCCCACACTCCCAACGTCCCACACTCACACTCACACTCACACCCCAAAAAAAAACACACTTACACTCAAACCCCAACAAACACTCCCACACTCCCACAGCCCCAGTCACACACACGCACACCCAACCAACACTTGCATGCTCTCAAACCAACAATGACACGCTCTCATTCCCTCACAAACATGCTCACACCCCCACCAACACTCACATGCTCATGCCCTCACCAACATTCACAGCCCCACACTCACACGCTCACATACACACACCCTCATACATACATATCCACACTCCGAAGCACACACATTCATACATTCACACACACACTCCCTCGCACGCCTCCCACCCCCACCGCGCAAACCAAGGGCGATTCCAAGCAGCCTCCCCGGCATCTGAAGGGCGACAGCAGGCCCGGGGGTTCCTGCGGGCAAGCACAGCTGCATGTGGGAGCCCCAGGCTGTCCCCACATCCCTGCAGGGTCCCCGAGTGCCACCGGAAGTGGCCCCGCCTAAGAACCAAGTGAAGTGGCCTGCAGTCTCCTCAGCGCCTCCCGGGCACCGTGCATTGCCCCAGGCTGTCTGGGGGGGGGGGGCAGGAGGACCCACCTCGTTCCGGCCACGGCGCCATCGTTCTTGCCCAGCGGCTTGTCCAGCTCCACGCCGCACCAATCCCCCTTGGCGAAGTACGTCTCCCCGAGGAAGCGCACCACACCGGCCTCCACGCCTCCCACCTGCCAGAGGGACGCGGGTCAGGCACTCTGGACTGCGCAAAGCGCCCCCACCCCCGCGAAGGAACATTCTGGCTTCAGAGTAGGGATTTCCGGAAGAAACCCCAAAGGTCAAGGTGCCATTTCCCCCTGCAACCCCTACAGGGTGAGCAGACGCTGCTGCTCAGTGTCCATGCAAGGCAGCGGCGTTCACACCCACTCGCTTACACCGGTGGCCTGGCTGACCACACCCCTGGGAATCTCTGACCCAGGCCAGCCACCTGGTGTGGCGAGGGGGTCGCTGCCCCGTGGGTGTGGGAGCAGAGCCGTGGCAACCCCACCGCTGGAGAACAATTAAGCCAGAAACCAGCTAGAGGAAAATGACTGTTCTCATATCTTAGCGGAGTTCGATTTTCCAGTTCTCCTTCACTATGCCTTGGCTTGATGCTTGGCCCCCGGGACGCAGAGCAAAACAGAATCACAGCGCTGGACACTGACGGGAATGCTGACAGAAAGGGCCAGAGCACCGGGGGAAGGGCACTGGCTTTGTGTGTGGCCACCCTGGGTTCAATCTTCAGCACCCAAGATGGTCCCCCTAGCCCGCCAAGACTGATTCCTGAGTGCAAAGCCTGAGTGACCCATAAGCACTGCCAGGAGTGGCCCCAAAACCAAAAAGTCAAAACAGAAAGGGGGGGGGGAGAGAGAGAGAGAGAGAGAGAGAGAGAGAGAGAGAGAGAGAGAGAGAGAGAGAGAGAGAGACCTCAACTAATAATGCCTGAGAGCGCGGTTTTCTTTTTTCGGGTCTGGGGCAGGACTGGGTTCACGTGCTCGGGGGTCACTCGCAGCACGAGGGGTAGCAGCGTCACCCAGGACTGTCTCTGTGAGTCCTGAAGTGCCATGTGCAAAGGCCCTGGCACAGCCTCCGTGGCCAGGCGTGGGCCCTGGGCACTGTGAGTGTGACAAGGAATAAAAGAACAAGAGACAGGTGGCTGGGGTGGCGGCCCTGGGCTGAGAAGAGGCTGCAAAGTTCATCGGCGAAGAATTTGGCACAGAACATGCCGTCCCTGACCCGGAAACAGCCTCCTGGAACAGCACAGCTGGAAGCCAGTCACGTCTCTCAAGACCCTGACTTCATATCCTGGAAATATCATCTGCCCAAAACTGCCGCAAGCCTGTCTCCAGAACATTCTGTCAGAGCTCAGCTGGAGAGAAGGGAAGTGATCTCCCAAGGTCAGGAGAACCACCGCACATCAGCCCGGAGAAGCTCTTCACGGTTGGGCTCTGAGACGCCACAGGACGGACAGAGTGACCTCCCGCTCTGAGACACCATAAGACTGACTGTCCCGCTCTGCGACCCCTGCCTACTTGCGAGCACAGACGGGACTTGAGGTCAGAGCTGGGCATTTCCAGTGAGCCCACTGAGGGTCCCTGAGTCTCCAGAGAGAACCAAAGTAGCACAAGCATGGGGGCAGTCTGTCCACTGCCAGTGACAGGGAGTGCCAGGGGCAGGGGACCGCCTTCCACAGGCCTAAGGCTGGAACAGCCGTCTCAGAGCCTCCGAAGGGCTCCTCCGAGGTCAGTCACGTAAACATCGGGGCCAGCTGGCGCAGAACCTGGACTTCCTGTGTGCAGGGAAGAATGGGGCAAAGGGCAGGAGGCCCTTTGGAGAGCCGGGAGGGCGCCAGCCCTGCACGGGAGCTTCGCCTCGGTGCCCCGAGGCCAGCCCCCACTCGCCACGGCCTCCTGACCACGGCTGCGTTAGGCCGTGGAGCGCCAAGCAAACCTTCCTTGAATTAGGAAAAAGACCAAAGAAAGTGTTTGGGTTTTCTTTTTTCCCCCTTCTTCTTTCAGAAAACAGCCATTATGCTGGTTGTGGTCCCCCAAAAAAACCCTCAAAAACTTCATTTTGAAAGGCGTGCTCGAGCTGAGGTATGGAGCGATGGAACAGCACAGCGGGCAGGGCGTTGGCCTTGCACACACCTGCCCGGATGTGGTCCCTGAGCACAGGGCCAGGACTCAGCCCTGAGCACCACCACCAATAAATGAATAACTGATCAGAGTTATTCACCGCAGAGCCAGTGGCAGTGTCCCCGCTCCCTTGTTCCAACGACACTGGTGTCCCTATGTCCGGGTGTGGACGGTTGTGAATGCAAGTTAAAAAAAAAAGTCTTTTTTCTTCTTTGGGTCTTTGGGTCACACCTGGCGATGCTGAGGGGTGAGTCGTGGCTCTGCATTCAGGAATCATTCCTGCGATGCTTAGGGGACCCTATGGGATACCGGGGAACCCAGTTTGCTGAGTGCAAGGCAAACGCCCTCTCTGCTGTACTACTGCTCCAGCCCCCCAAACAGTCTTTAAACCGTGAGTCTCCTCCAGCTCCAATTCCCTCCCCGTGTTACTCTTTGGCCATCCCTGAACCCTGACCGTGACCCTCCAGGACCCTCCGAGGGCCACCCTGCGCCTGCACAGCTCTCCTCTCCGGCCTCCACAGCTCTGACACCGGCCTGGCGATGGCCATCCCTGTGGTCCCCGGGAAGCCACTGGCTCCGGGCCAGCCCCCAGTCTGTCTGGTCAGAGCAGCCCGCCTCAGACGTCCCCGAGGTGACTTTTCCCGGCCGCTTCCCACGGGTTCTGAAAGCGTTATTGAGTGCTTCTGCTGGGGGAGAACAGTTGTCTACAGCCAAGCGCCTCTGCTTAGGGGAGCTGTGCAGAGGAATGGGCTTGGGGTGGACTGAGGATGCCATGTGCAGGGACCTGGTGACCCCCACCAGAAACTCATCTTACAAAGGGTGCCCCCTCGCCCCCACCGAAGGCCTTCCAGGAGCTGCTCAGAGAAACCCAAGAGCAGGTGCTGAGTCTGAAGATCGAGCAACCAAGACAGCAAAACATACTCTTGAGAATGTTCCGGAGACGGGTCCCTACCCGTGGCCTACCCAGGGTCCATCCCCGACACCCCAGATGGTCCCCTGAGCCCTACCAGATCCCTGAGTTCAGCACCAGGAGGAAGCCCTGAGCATGGCCAGGTGTGGCCCAAACACCAAACCACACACGTCTGGAGAGACGGCTCAGGGCTTGCGCACGGAATGGCCTGGAGCGGCTCGGGGTGAGCCCTGTGACGCCCCAAACACAAACATCACAAACCAGAGCAATGGAACCGATTTCCAACTTTGTTCGTTGGTTTGTTTTTTGAGTCACAGTCAGAGTGCTCAGGGCTTACTTCTGGCTTGGTGCTCAGGGATCACTCCGGGATGTGCTTGGGGGACTGTACATGGGACCAAGACTTAAACCCCGGGTCAGAGGCATCCAAAGCACACGGCCTCCCCACGGCATGACCCCTCCACCCTGTTTTGGCTAAACTGGTAAAACTGGCAGCATCCCCGCACGCATCCATCACGCTGGAAACTGCAGGACCAGGTGTCCTGGCTGCTCGTGCTTCCACCCAAACCGCGAGTCTGGGAAAGCTGATGGACCAGACAGGCGAATGGACACCCACCCGCGACCGCTGCCCTCGGCACTCACCAGCACCCGGTCCCCGAGCTTCAGCTCCTGCTCCCCGTTCTTGAGGGAGCCAGCCTCCGAGAGGTTGGAGATGGACTCGCTGGCCGTCCTGGTCAGGTTGCTGATGTGAGGGGTGGCCGGTGCCTCCTTCGCGGAGGGCTGGGGTGCCTTCGGGGCGGCCGCAGGGGCCGGGGCGGCTGACAGGGGCGGTGTGGCCTGGGCAGCAGGCGCTGGCTGCAGGCCGTTGGTCTCATCGTCGGCCTGCCAGCTCCTGCTCAGCTTGGACGGCCGGATGAAGATGCCCTTCAGCGGCTCGCACTGGAAGTAGCGCACACCCGCCACCGAGCCGTCGTTCTTGCCGATGGGCTCGTCCAAGACGATCCCGGCCCACTGACCAGGGGCAAACTGGGTCTCCCCGAGGAACTGGATGAATCCAGGCTTGTTCCCCTTCACCCAGACTCGTTCCCCGACCTGGAAGTCGTCCACAAACTCCTCCTGCGTCTCCGAGGAGGGGGCGCTGGGGGTTTTCTCCCCAGGCACGGACTTCTCAACGGGAGCAGCCGCTGGAACAGCAGAAAGGGTCAGAAGGGTCAGAAGGGTCAGGAAGGGCCTGTCCAGGTCCAGTTAAAGTGTGGTTGGGGGTGGCCACACCCAGCAGTGCTTGGGACTACTCCCAGCCAATGCCGGGGGCTGCTTGTGGTGAAGCCTGGCCGGGCCCGCCGTGAAGGGGACGTGCCTACCTACTGCAGCATCCCAGGCCACAGTCATATTTGGGCAGCTGAGGGGAAATCTTTGGACACACCCCGTGATGCTACGGACCAAGCCAGGAGAAAGCTCCAACACAGTGTCTTATTTCTGCTGTGTCCACTGGCCCATCTTCTTTTTCTTTTAGGGGGGGAGCACTCCAGCCAGTCCGCAGGGCCTATTTCTGGCTCTGCGCTCAGGGTCACTCATGTGAGGTTGAGGCTGGAGAGTCCCATGGGGTGCCGGTTGCCCTCCCCACTGTACTGTGGCTACGGCCGGCAATGAGGCCCTTTAGTCCAGGTGAGTCCACCTCCCTCAGCCTGTCCCCAAGCCCGGGCGAGGGGGCTAGCAGTTAGGAGGGAGCGTGTTGGTCGCCTCAGCTGTCACCAGTTGCCGTGACACGAAAGTCACAGAACGTGAGACTCGTGTGTGAGAGCTGTCCCCAGAGCCATGAATGTGCCTACAGCTCAGGGAGCCCTTCCCGGGCGAGGACTCGGGAGGGGGTTCCCGGGTGGAAATGAGTCTCCCCTGGCCCGGGCTGAGCGCACTTACCGGCCGAGGGCACCTTCAGGGCCCAGCTCCCATGCTTGAGGATCTTGGTGGGGGCCTTCAGCCCGCTGGGCCTCAGCAGACTCATGGTCAGGTGGTCAGACGCTGCCGCGGCCACTACCGGGCCCTGACTGTCGAGCCCACTGTGGGGCCTTCTGAGGCGCACTCGTTCTCAGGGATAAATCTCTGAAGAGCAGAGGAGAGAGTCTGTCTCACGGGAGTGACCACAGCAGCTTCCGGAGCCCAGAGAGCTGCCAGTCTGAGACTCGCCACCCCGAGTGCGACCCCCAGCCTCCCGCACAGCCCCCTGAGCCCACCAAGTGCCATTCCTGCACAAAAACTCAATCCCAAACAGACAAACAAACAACAGCAGATTCAGGGCCAGAGGGCAGAGGGGACAGGTACTTGCCCTGCGGGCAGCTGACCCTCACGCCCTCCCTGGCATCACACCCACCCCCAAACACATTCAGGAGCCAGAAATCGTCCCTGTGCACTGTGAGTGCCACTGACCACCTTCCCGTCCAGACACTGACTAGCCGGGAGGCGACTCAGCAGTGATGGCTGGTCTTGTGTGTGCATGTGTGCGTATGTATGTGTGTGAGAGGCCCGGGGTTACACACAGAAGCTAAGGCAAGCAACAGGCACACTTTTTTCTATGGGCTGAGAAGTGCCAGGGAAAAGGGCCCAGCAAGACTGCGCCAAAGGGGGGCTGGAGAGCGATAGCACAGTGGGTAGGGCGTTTGCCTTGCACGTGGCCGACCCAGGTTCGATTCCCAGCATCCCATATGGTCCCCTGAGCACTGCCAGGACTGATTCCTGAGTGCAGACCCAGGAGTAAATCCTGTGCATCACCAGGTGCGACCCAAAAAGAAAAAAAATTGCGCCAAAGGGGAGCGAAGGAGGTTTTGGCGTTTCCTTCGTTCCTTGTGACGGTGCCCAAGTTTGATAACCACAAGCCAGTATTAACTGCATTTCTTAACCCACAGAACTGAGGCAGACATGTGGATGGGGGAAGCGTCGCCATGGCAATGGAACTCCGAGGAAGTCAACAATAGCTTCATGGCCACCAAAAGACCACCTGAGGGCACGGGACCCAAGGTCTGGTCAAAATTAACCCACATTAGGAGGCCCAGAGCAGGCTGGACCCCCCGAGGGAATAGGAACAAAGGCCAGGAAAGGAATTTCTAAGAGGACCTTGGACCACTCAACTCTACCCCCTTGGCAACCACCCTAGCAACGGACTCTAGGTAGCTAGAAACTCCCACCAGGGGCAGCCTGGGGAAAACCCGAGATTAGCCCCCTTGAACCAAGGGAGGGCGCTCATGTGTGCCCGAGCCCAGGGACTGCTCTTGCCTACGAGGTCGGTCATGTCACGGGCTTCTCCCCTCCTGAGGTGTGGACTTTCGGACCGAACGCAACCAGGCAACCTAACGTGTTCAGTGGCTTTCTGCGCCTCTGGAGAAGCCGCACTCTCTCTCGAGCGTGTTACTCCCTCCCTCATTTCCCCTTCCTAAAAGCCTCCAAATAAAATGTTCCTGCTTCATGCTCATCTCCTGAAATGATTTTCTGCGAGAAGGACAAAGGCCCGGGGGCCTGAGGAGGTCGAGGATCGACTCCCTTTCCCTGAAAAGGGCAACCCCTCACTCCGGCCCGAGACCCCGGGAAGGCCTAGTGGGTGTCGTGTGGCTGGTAGGGCTCGTCGCGCTCATCAGTGCCAGCGCTCCAGCCAGTCCCGGGGGAGTGACATCTTCTCCTCTGCTTCTCATCAGCCCCCCATGAGGGCCCACTGACTTCAGAGTCATTCCGTATTTAATAGAAAAGTCCGCAGGGGGCAGAGAGGCAGGACAGTGGGGAGGGCACTTGCCTTCTATCCAGTTGTCCTGGGCTCGATCTCCGTCAGCACAGGGACGTTAGCCGGCCAGGGTGACCCCTGGGCACAGCCAGGTATGGCCACCCCACCCCACCCCACCCCCACCCCCCAAAAATATATATATATATAACTACTAAAAAAACTTAAACGAACTACAGATTAAAAACTATCATACACTAAAGAACTGTTAGAGAAAAAAGCCACCCGCACGCGGGCAAAAAGCCCAGAGACTCAGATTCACCTGTGTCACACTGCACTCGCAGCTTAAAGAACTGAGCTCTGCCAAACAGGCTCGTGCCAGTCTCCTACAGAGACTGAAAATGGCACTTGGAGTCTAGAATGTTCCAAGGTAGAATGAGAATTCCGCAAGGAGGAGGGCATCATGGGCCCTTCTTAAAGGGGCAGGCGCCACCCTTCGTGATGCCAGGGTCCGGCTGAGGCTCCGGAGGGCTGCCCTGCAGATGCCAGCACTAGCTGGCCAGTGTGCCTCTGGTCCCTGCGGGGCCCAGTTCTGGACTCCTGGGCCCTGAGAAAGTGGTTTCAGAAAACGTTTGACAAATGTTTGGCAGTTACAGATCTCCAACTGAGGTCATTCGGCGTCCCCCGAGTGTGACCTGGACCCAGTGACTGTGCCCAGGGCCCTCCTCAGGAGCTGGGCCATAAAATCTATGGGCGGGCGGGGGCGGGGGCGGAGGGGCAGAGCGACAGGGCAGAGGCCCTGAGCCCGACCCTGATAGCCCTGCTCTCTGTGACCCCAGTGCTGTGAGCAACACCTGCCGCACCGTGGCCAGGGAGTGGCCCAGCCCACTAAGGCCTGAGAGCTGTACAGAGGAGTCTGGCCTGGCCTGCTCGGATGGGAGCACAAGCTGAATGAGTGCGGGTCCCCTCGAGGATGAGTGAGCAGGAACGGGGGAGTGGTGGGGAGGTGGGGAGGGCGGAGTGACCTAACCTGGGGGCTCAGGACGGGACACCTGGACGGGACACCTGGCGGTGCTCAGGGCCGACTCTGATCCAGTCATCGGGGATCATCCTGGCAGGACCTGGTGGGGGTGACGTACAGGGTGGGGTGGGGTCAGCCGCAGGCAAGGCAGGCTCCTTGGCCCTGGGCTACCTTTCCGGTCAAGGATACCTATTTTCTTTCTTTCCTTTTGTTTTTTGGGACACCCGGCAGTGCTCAGGGTTACTCCTGGGTCTGCTCTCGGGAATCACTCCTGGCGGTGCTCAGGGGGACCTATGGGGTGAGCCATGCACCAGGCAAGCGCCAAGTCTTGATGCCAAGGTGCCCACGAAACACAGTGTGCAACAAGGGACTCTACAGAGAACGTCAGGGCCAGCAAACGCTACGAGGAAGTCAATCAATTCTGAAAAAAACACAAAAAGATGCAAAAGGAGGGGCTGAAGTGAGAGCACAGTGGGGAGGGGTTTGCCTTGCTCACGGCTGACCAAGATTCGATCACCAGTCCCGAGCACTGCCAGGAGTAATTCCTGAGCATCCCTGAGTGTGACCCAAAAAGCCAAAAAAAAGAAAAAAACAGCGCGAAAGAAAATGTGTTTGAGCCTCACTGTCTCCCTGAGACTTGAGCACTCAGTGCCGTGTGTGAGCCCAGTAGAGTCTCCGGCCTAAACATGCCCCGACCCCCTCACCCCCATGCTCCTGTGTTTGGACCGTGACCCTAAATCCTGTGATGGGACCACATGTGTCCATGACAAAGACGCTAGCAGGCTCACGCCCCAGAACGTCCCTGCTTCACACAGGCGTGGCACACGGGTCCTGGCCTGCTAGTGGCCGGCAGTGATTTGGCAGGAAGCAGAGGTGTGAGCCTGAACGTGGGTCAAGTACGTTCCTTCAGCCTGGAGGGGAGGAATGTCCGAGAGGGGGTTTTGAGCACTGCCTCACAAGCATGAGGTCCTGAGTCCAAGTCCCAGGGGTCACATGTGCACCTGGCACAAAGCCGGCACAAACCAGGCAGCTCTGCTGTCCCAGCACCACGCAGGAAGGGGGGTGACCCCAGGGGGAGGGCCACCGAGAGAGGAGGGGGACACCACAGAAAGGAGGAGGGAACACAGGGCAGGAGTTGAGGGCTGCAGGGCCGGGAGCACCGGGCAGAGAGCAGCCCTGGGGAGCAGGAGGCCAGGAGGGCGCACCTTGTCACTGGCCACTCGAGGCCGTGTGCAGACCCACGAGGCTGACAGGGCGCCAGCGACGGGGCAACCCCAGCAAGGATTTTTCTTTAAGTTTTGGGCCACGGGGCCAGAACTCTAGTACAGCGGGGAGGGCGTTTGCCTTGCACACAACTGACCTGGGTTCAATCCCGGCATCCCATAGGGACCCCAGAGCACCTCCAGGAGTAAGTCCTGAGTGCAGAGCCAGGAGTGACCCCGGAACATGTCCAGGTGTGACCCAAAATCAAAACAACAGCAGAGCAAGCGGAAGGGCCCGGAAGCTCTGAGCCACGGAAACGCCGAGGTTGGTTGGTGCCCACTCGCCTCCGCCCCCTGCCAGGCCAGGCCGGCCTGGGATCAAGGTGCCCGAGCGTCTCCAGACAGGATCTGCCTCAGCGGCTCGGTGCGTTATCTCAGCCTATCACCCAACTCGACTGGGATTGACTCTGGTTATCTCCTTGACTGGTTATCTTGGGCATCTCAGGGGCCAGCCGCCAATCTCCGTCCTCCCACCTGGCCAGGGCGGGATCAGGTGTCAGCAGCTGGGCCCTGAACACCCCACCTGCCCGTCCAAACGCAAAGCAAGCACAAAGCCAGGCTCGCCCCCAACTCGTAGGACACGACCAAGCTAGGGGCCCCGGAGAGCACTGGGCCCGAGGAAGGGTCCCAGAGATCCCCAAATTTCCCTTGCTCGACGGCCCGGCCCAGCAATCTGCATCAACCACTGGGCCCGAGCTCTCTGCTTTCCTTCTGCTTGCTCAGCGAGACGCAGCACCTCACACCTGTGTTTGGAGGGGAGGAACACCAAACTTTTTTTTTTTGGCTTTTTGGATCACACCTGGCGATGCACAAGGGTTATTCCTGGCTCTGCACTCACAGGGGTTACTCCTGGCTCTGCACTCAGGAGACCATATGGATGCTGGGACTCAAACCCGGGATGGCCACGTGAAAGACACACGCCCTACCCACTGTGTATCTCTCCAGCCCCGGAACTCCAAACTTTATATAGAAAACAACGTATTTCACAATGCCTTTTCAGCCATTCTGATTGTTGGGGGGTAAATTCTAAACAATCATGGTGCATCTTTTGTTGAAATAATGAATGCAATCAATGTAGAGGATAGTTAAGGAGAAATCATCTGCCTCACAGGCATTGGGTGGGTGGGAGCTGGGGTATATTGGGGTTCTTGGTGGTGAAAAATGAGCACTGGTGAAGGGTGAAGGGAAAGGTGTTTGATCATTGCATGACCGAGACTTAAATCTGAAAGCTTTGTAACTTTTCCCACGGTGATTCAATAAATAAATAGAAGAAGAAAAAATAAATAAATAAATAAAATTATGAAAAACAAAAAAAAAGTAAGGTTGAGTTCAAGCCCAATTCAATCAGCTAATCAGTGGCTGAATAAATAGCAGTACTCCTACATTAAAAAGAAACAAACAAACAAACAAACAAACGAAAAACACTGTACTTGTGAGGCGAGTGCATCAGCAGCCTGATGGCACCTTCAGACTCCAGATACCCAAAATTGCTGCTGTGCCTTTGGCCAGACCCCAAAAACTTGGGCAAAGTTTACCAAAAAAGTAAATGGCCAAAAGTTAGGTATGTGGGAAACACACCCACAAGCCACCTCCGGCTCAGCTATATCCTTGGAGGCATGGCCTCTCTGGTTCCTGATTGAACTGCTTAACGGCCATGATCCCAGAGACTCAGAAACACATCGCGAAACCCAGTGGCTTTTGGCAGAAAGGCGTCTGGTCCCTGCAGCGCTGGGCCCATGGTTTCATGCCTTGGCCTGTTCCCCCTGGCGGCCAGGTGGCCGCCATCCTCCAGAGGTCACTGGACAGTCAGGCTTGGGCCCTCAGTGACAAAACTTGTTGGGCCTCACAGGATGGGGGTGGAGCCAGTCCTGTCCTCCCCGTCCCAACGAGACCCCAAGTCATCGTCCATGAACAGCCTCTCTGACTCCTGATCAAGCTGCTTAATGACCAGGATGCCAGAGACTCAGGAGCAAATCTCGGAACCCAGCAGGTTTGGGCAGAAATCCCTCCAGATTGAAGTGTTCAAATTTGGAATTTCAAAATCACGTGGCCACTACTGCAGCCACACAACATCATAGGTTATTCATAACCAGCAATAGAAAACAAACTGTCTACTGTTGCCTTTTCAGCAGATCTGAGTGTTGGGGTAGAATCTCAAACAATAATTGTGGGTCTGGTGTCAAAATATCGAATGTGATCAAAGTCGAGAGAAAATAATTTGGAAATCATCTGCCCCACACGTAGGGGGAGGGTGTGGGATGGGGATATACTGGGGTTGTTGGTGGTGGAGAATGGGCACTGGTGAAGGTACGGTTGTTTCATTGTATGACCGAGATTTAGACCCGAAAGCTTTGTAACTGCTCTCATGGTGACTCAATAAATAAAATCATAAAAAATGAAAAAAAAGTAAGGTGGAGTTCATGCACAATTCAATCAGCTAATCAGTGGCTGGATAAATAGCAGTACTCCTAAATAAAAAAAAAAAGAGAGAGAGAGAAATCCAGAAAAACACAGCAAATCTGTACCCCAAGCGCACTCCTCCCCAAACGATCCATTTTCCCCCACCCGAGATAAAGCCGACATGCTATGGGTCACATCCTCCTGCCACTGGCCCCCAAAACGCGACGCTCCCTCCTCCCACCCCGGGGACTGATGGCACAAACTCCATCTTTGTGTCACGCCGTACGTGAGACATTTGTCACTAGAACCTGATGACTCACTTCAGAACCTCAACAGAAGCCACAAAGATGGGGAGCACTGCTCGGGGAGCACCATACAGGGGCTGCTCAGACCTTCTCTGCCTCTGTCCCCCGCCTGCTCTGGGGACGATGCGTAGACAAGTGGCCAGGGGTTGAGAACAGAGGAACCAAGCCTGGAGGAAGTGGGTGCTTGTGTTTTGTTTTCTCTGGAGGCCTCTAACTACGGCTCCTCTTAAGAGACAAAGAAGGCCGCAAATAGGCAAACACTCTGAACTCGGTTAGCACCCAACTCTGATTTAACGCCAAGATCTGCTCTAAACGAACCTTGAAAGGGTAAGCTAAATATCTCTCAGGGAAGCAAATAACCTTAGGGGATTATCTACTCTGGTACTAAAAATGGGGGAAAAAAAGTCTGTTTTGGATTTCTTGAAAATGTCAGTTTGACTCAAAGCTGGGGTTTCCGAAGGCAGTTCTATTTCATCCCGCAGCACAAATGCTTCCTCCCTGCTAGAGCTTTGGCTCACGTCTGTCCAGCGTCTTCTGGACAGGGAAACACCAGCCCTGGGAGGTGTGGCGTGATGGGACACTGGCACACAGGAAGCACCTCAATTTGGGTCATTTTCCCCCCTTAGGACTCCAAGGACCCCTTACCCCTCGGGCAGCGCCGCACGGCATTCTATCAGGAAGTTACATAAAAATCAGTCTTCCGTTCGAAACAAAATTTCAGGAGCTGTAGACACAGTTCAAGACTATATACAGCCTGAAGGCACAGGACATATGCAAACGGCATCTATTCACTGTCATCAGCGAGCCCCGTCACCCGTCTCATGCTGGCATTCAACTTCAAAATATCCAGATAGAGGAAATTTTTATGTGTCAGGGGGGAAAATCAGAGTTAGCAAGAGCTCGAAGAGAAGAGCAAGCCGGCAAACAGGACTAAGAGAAGGTGAGCGGAGGTGAGGCCGGTCTCTGGCCTAACCCGGGTCCCAGCCCCAGCTGCCCTGCAGAACCCACCAGGGGACACCCCACATGCCTCGGAAAACTCACGGACACCCCACATGCCATGGAATCCCTCCAACGCTCACAGCTGCTCAGGTCTGACTCACACCCGCCCTTCCATGCAAAAGAGCTGAAGGAACAAGGATCCCCAGGTCGAAGCTTCTAGTGTCGGGGCTGGAACGATAGTACAGCGGGGAGGGCATTTGCCTTGCATGCAGCCAACCTGGGTTCAAATCCCGGCATCCCATATGGTCCCCTGAGCACCGCCAGGAGTAAATCCTGACTGCACAGCCAGGAGTAACCCCCGTGCCTCTCCGGGTGAAAAAATTAACAATAAAAAGATAACACCGTGGAGGTGTGCAGACTGGGGGCGGGGTGCAGAGGGAGACCTCCCAGAGAGCCTGGCCCAGAGTGAGCATAACATCCCCAAAGACCCTGTAGGATGGCTCCGCCAGGTCTGGGGTGCAGCCTCACACTTGAGTCTAAGCCACCCTGGTCAGGATGTCCAAAGAGTCCTCAGAAAAGAACCGGAAACTCTGCATTGGAGCAGACCACAGAGGATGATGCAGGGGAAGGAAAGCATTAGGGGGCCTCTTTCGAACTGCTCAGGGGCCCAGGTGACTGTTCAGAGCGGGAACTGTGTCTGCCTGCGGACAGCTAAGCCGGCTCCTGCCCGGCCCTGCCCAGCCCCGAGCACCCAAACAAAACATTCATGTTTAAAAACGGCGTATTACTACAGAGACACCTCTAACAACTCCCACCCGGCGAGGCTCAAGGGATAGGCTCTGCACTCAGGAATTATTCTGGTGGTGCTTTGGGGACCATATGGAATGCCGGGGATTGAACCTGGGTCAGCTGCGTGCAAGGCAAATGCCCTCCCAATGTATATTGCTCCAGCCCTTGTAATTCCTCTTTAAAAGCCCCTAGGGTCATATCTGGTGGTGTGTGGGTCCCTCCTGTCCTGAACTCGGGGCTCCCCAGGTGATGCTGGGGCTCTAGCCCTCTAAGCTATATCCCCACCACCCATAATTCTGTATTTTTTTAATACGGAATTATGGGTGGATGTGGGGGGATGTGGGGCCCTTGGTTCTGACCTGTGTCGGGTCTGCCTGTTGGGATGGCCCCACCCCGCCCGCACAGGGCCAGGAGCGACCCTGGGTGTGACCGAGACGGCCCCTACCCTCAGCTGGGGTGACCAAGCCGCTTCCTCAAAGCTTATGCACTGCTGACTGGGAACAGAAGGAGCAGAGAGGCCTCTCCCAGACCCGCAGTGACTCGTATGGAAGGTGAACCCCGAGTCCTGTCACCACACAGGGCCGGGCAGGCCCCTGTCCTGTCACCACACATGGCATGCAAGCCCTTTCCTGCTCCAAGACTGGGGTGGGGAGAGACCATCGGGGGAGCCCAGGAAAGTTCTGGATTCCACAGGCCGAAGCCCAGGGACGTGAGCAAACCCACGGGGAGCTGGGTGACAGCAGCCCAGAAACCAAGCGAGCCCCAGGTTCTTTCTCTTAAGGTGCTGCTGAGACCAACATGCTGAGGGGAAAGGGGGCCTGGAAATCTGGTGATGCACCTGCGTTCTCGAAAGGTCGTGTCTTGAGACCAGCAGCAGTACCACAAATCAACTCACATGCCCAAGAACTCAGGGAAATGTGATCGCGTCTCAAACACACCTGCACAAGCTTCCAACGAACAGCAGAGGGCGCAGAGGGCGCAGACAGGCACCGGGAGCGCTGGGGCCGTGCACAGGTTCAAGCTGACTCCCGGGCTTGGCACTGGGGGTCACACCAGTCGGGGCTTGGAGGACCATATGGGGTGCCAGGGAACGAACCCGGGTCGGCCAGGGGCAAGGCAAGTGCCCTACCCACCTTACTATCTCTCTGGCCCTGGTACGCCGTTTTTAGAGGACATTATCAAGCTGATGTGTTTCCCCTTGCATCTTCCCCTTCATTCCAGTATTTATTTTCCCTTTCCCTCCCTTTCTCGCTGAGGCTGAGGGTCGCACACTCTAGGTGGTGGTTACCCACTTGGGGGCGGGGGGGGGGTCTCACTCGGCCTGCCAGAACTCCAGCCATGCCCAATTTTCCCTATTTCCAGTAAAAAGTACGTCATAGGAAAAGCATCTGGTTGAAAACTCACATAAATCAATGCTTTGGGGTCTACAGATTGTCTTAAGGGACTAAGCATGGAGAAACCTCACCGCACAGAAGAAAGAGCCAGAGATCTGGCCCGGGCGCCCCTAAGAGCCAAGCTGACACTTTGAAAGAGAAATATTTCAGAAGTGCTCCCTGTCATAAAGATAGTAAACAAAACATATAAAATCATATTTGCAAACAAAAAACCACCTTTCAGAAAAAGACAACATTTAAAAAAGAAATAGTCCGGGTGGTCAGATATATAGTTCAGTGCGAAGGTGCTTCCCTGGCATCAAAGAGTCAAATATGGACCCCTGAGGACCCCCAAGAGTAATCCCTGAGCATCACCAGGTGAGGCTCCAAGCAAAAACCAAAGCAAAGCAAACAAATAAATATGTGCTGAAAATAACCAGTAGGAAACAGGCTGGGATGGGCGTGTGGGAGAAACAGAATTTCCCGCACACCCTGCACCCAGCCCTGAGGTCACACTGCAGAACCTCAAGAGTTTGAATGAAAAATGTAGGCAATTGTATTTCTAGAAAATGAGAATGTAAGATTAGAGTCTTCAGGTCTTGCCAAGACTCAATCAAGGGGAAAGGCGGTCACTAAAACAAAATCCCTCACAAGTGGCTAACTGGAAAAACGCAGTGACAGACTTGACTATTTCTGGCTGGAGCGGCCCTGCCTTCCACTCTCGAAGCTTCCTCCACAGCCACAGTCAAGTCAGGGTGGGACGGGCACAAGGACAAAGATCGACCAGCAGCAGAGAAACACCAGAAATAAACACATTTAAGGACAACTGAGTTTTGAGAATTCATTAACGGCATTAACAATTTTAAGCAAATTCGTTGAAACAGGAGGGTCTCCATAAGCAAGAGGAGCAGAGGCCCGAGAGACAGCACAGGGGAAGGCGCTGGTCTTGCACGCAGCCAACCTGGGTTCTATCCCTGGCAGCACATATGGTCCCCGAGCATGGGCAGGAGTGATCCTTGAGCACAGAACCAGGAGTAAACCTTGAGCACTGCTGGGTGTGGCCCAACTCCCGTCTCTCCCCAAAAGGAAGAAACTGGAGGCTTCCAGGAATCACTGAAATGCCAGTGTCAGTGTCACCATCACAAACGAGGCAGAAACGAGCGTCAAGTTCAAAGGGCAAACACTGAACTTACTCTGAAGGCGCCCTCCGGCTCCATGGAGAGAAGGTCCCCGTCGAAGGGAAAGAGGTCCAGGCTGTACTCCTCCCTGTGGATGAAGGAGCCCAGGACGCCCAGGTCCTTCAGCCGCTGCTCACACAGCAGGCTACGCTGGGGTACAAACAAGATGTGGAAATCTCTTGTGAGGCCACGTCTCTCTTCACTGCAAGAGAAGGACCGTGCGTTAGCCCGAGGCCCCGAGGCGAGGACTGCTCCCCAGGGCCCCCCCTGTGCCTGACACACAGTGGGCTCTAAAGAGACGCTTATGAGCTAAGCCCCCACCACTGACTCGGCCCAAGATTCTAGTTTTCTTGCTCTCTTGATTTTGATGCCTTTTCTGGAAACCGCTGACCTGTGCTCTGCCAAGGGGCAGTGTTACTTTCTCATGGGCCATTGATGGGACATGAAAACTCTCAGGGTTGGGGCTGGAGCAACAGCACAGCGGGTAGGGCGTTTGCCTTGCACGCGGCCGACCCGGGTTGGAATCCTAGTTCCCAACATCCCATATGGTCCCGTGAGCACCACCGGGGGTAATTCCTGAGTACAGAGCCAGGAGTAACCCCTGTGCATTGCCGGGTGTCACCCAAAAAGAGGAAAGAAAAAAAGAAAAACCTCTCAGGGTTATTGCAACGAACATCTGTTTCTTGCAGAAAAAATAATGTTTCTATTTAATCAAGCGATGTCTCTAGGAAAATAAAAGTTTGCTCCACACTGTGCCTGATCTTGCGCAAATACCTCGCATGCTTTTAAGTCCTTAGGGGCCACGTCGATCAAACGTAATGCAGACTGGACTGGTGCACTTCCTCCATAGACGCTGCAGCATTAAATTTTAATCAGCTTCTCCTGACTTTGCTTATGAAGTTTGAGCATATGGTATTCAGTACTTGAAAAAGAACCATTAGCTGTTTTTCTTTTTATAAAGAAATTTGGGTCCTTCTACTGAGACAGGCCGGAGCTTTCTACTGTCCTGAGACAGGGGGTTTATGTGGTTTGCCCTGCCTCCCCAAGCCCCAATACACAAAGTTTCCCATTCTCTATTTATAGTTTTTGGGCCACCCCGGCAGGTGCTCAGGGATAACTCCTGGCTATGCACTCAGAAGTCACTCCCGGGAGACTTGGGGACCGCACTGGGTTCCGAGGATCTATCCTTGGCTGACTGTAGAGTATCCTGCTCCTGACCCCCCATTCTCCTCCGACACACTCTCACATCTGTCCAAAGATCCACTTCCTAAAGCGCTGGCAAGCAAAGGTGTCCTGATGAGCACTCAAACCACTAGAGGAATGATTCCGTATGGACCCAGCATCAGCTCTGAGATACCTAAGCACATTTTCAGCCATTATATCCATCAGTTCTAGCCGGGGTCTGACGAAAAAATTGATATTTTTGACATCGGCTGCTGGCAAGAGGCTTCCTTTGAGTGTGAACATTTTCTCCACCTCATGTTCCTAGGAAAGCACACATACAAATGGTGAACAGAACCCCTAAAACTTACCAGCCGACCCAACCTTGGGCATCACTGCAGGCAGCCAACCTGGGTTGGACTGCTGGCGTCCCACACCGTCCCCAAACACCACCAGGAGTCAATCGTGAGTGCAGAGCCAGGGGTAAGACTGAGCACTGCCAGGGGAGGCCCAAACAAAACAGACCAACAACAAAAACTCAGGTGTTGTAACACTCCCACTCCAAAGCACAGTATACTTTAGTGTTGAGTCAGAGAGTGCAGGGGTTAAGGTACATGCCTGACACATGACTGCCAACTTTGCCCCCTGGCACCACCAGGGTCTCAAGCATTGCCATGTGCATCCCAAGAGAGGCCACTGGAGTGGCCTGGGATATCCCTGCCACCACAGCACCAAGCACCATCGAACTGCTAAGAATCACCACCAGGAGGTGCCCTGGGGCAGTGCTCAGGAGACCCGGGGCCAGGGAGAAAGTAGAGCGGGGAAGGTGCTGGCTTTGCATTCAGCTGACCCGGGGTTCTATCCCCAGCACCCCATACTGTCCACTGAGCACTGCCAGGAGTGATCCTGAGTGCAAAGCCAGGAGTAAGTCCTGAGCACTGCCTGGCACGAGCCTCCAAATAAAATTCAAAACCACTTTAGTACAAAAATTTAGATTCCCCAAAGCCAGGTCTATAAATTCAGGCTGAAGTAACCAATCCTGTGTCTGAAAAACTTTGAGCCACATTAGGTAACAATCAGAAGACATGCCACTCCGTCGAGGAGAAGAGGGGGGAGCACACCCACCCTTGAAAGGTCCACTGAAGGCTCCTATGCTGCCCGAGCCCCTGAGCTGCCTGTGCCCAGGTAGCCGAGCCAATGCGGTGCCCGCAGCTCTCCTTGACATGGGGGCTTTTGTGCTTTCCTAATCTTGGGATGTGTGTAGGGGCTCTCTCTGCCTTTGGAGAAGCCCACAGTCTCTCTTGAAATGTTTCTCTCTCTCCGCTCGTCCTCTTCCTAAAAGTCACCAAATAAAAGGTTTTTTCCTTCAAATAAATAAACAAAAGGTCCACAGAAGATAAAACATTTACCACTCCTAACAGCGTCAGTGATTCTAAAAGCCAGACAGCTCTGCACACCAGTTACTCCAGAAGTGGAACATCATATTACTCTTGCTAGAGTCCAGAAGGACAGTTTCAAAAAAAATAATAATAACCAAAACCCTTTTACCTTTAGAAGTGTAAGTAAGTAAGTAAGTAAAGGCCCTCCCGTTGATCATCGATTTGCTCGAGCGGGCCCAGTAACGTCTCCATTGGAGACTTTGTTGTTACTGTGTCTGGCATATCGAATACTCTCGGTAGCTTGCCGGGCTCTCCGAGAGGGCGGAGGAATCGAACTCGGGTCGGCCACGTTGGCCGCTTGTAAGGCGAACGCCAAACGGTCCTGTGAGATGCTCATCCCAAACTACTGCCTGCGGGAGGGAGAAGCATCCCGTCCTTTGAGTGAAAGGAATTTCAATAACGGCCAGCAGCAAACAACAGTCATTTGCAAACTCCGGACAAACAAAGCTTGCAGTGAGCAACAGCTGACACACTCATATTCCGGGGCCTGAAGAAAAACAGCATCAGGGCAAGGGGCGCGACTGGCCACGGAAGCAATCACTGTCCTCCACAAAGAGTGTGTCTGCAGGGTCCTGGGGTCAGACTGGGGTCATGAACCCCCGGGTGAACTGCCAAGGAGACCGTGGAGGAGCAGGCAGCTGGGAAAGTGGCTCCAGGGTCGCAGGCGGCGACACCCGCACGCGGGACAGCGGGGAGGGCCTGGACGCGGGGCTGCGCTCGGCCTGCCAGAGGGACTCGAGTCGCCCCGTTTCCCTCCCAGGGCCGGGCCGCAGGGCGGGAGCGCAACGCCCCCTCGCTCGTCCTGCACTGGGGGCGCCCCCGGCTCCAGAGGCCGCCGCCCGCCCCGGCCCTCCCCTCGCTGCCCGGGAATCGCCCGGGAATCGCACAGGGCGTCCAGGGTCTCCGGCGCAGGGGACAGCTGCGGCCTCGGCGCCGCTCAGGCCCGCCGCCACGTGACGCGCGGGTCACGTGAACACCGTGACGTCACGCCGCCGCCGGAAGCCGAAGCGGCCGGGGACCCCGCGCCTCTTTCCGGTCCGGGTTCCGCCTCTTGGTTCCGCCCAGCCCCGAGGATCCCGCCCGGGTCCGAGGGTCTCGCGTGGCCCCGGCGCGGCCCGGGAGCCCCCGGGCGCCGAGACTGGCCTTAGAGCCGGCAGTGGTGGTGCTAAGCCGTCGGGGCGACCCCTCCCTGGGCAGCCCCTGGACATCGCCGCGTGGGGCCAGAACGTTGGTTTTGTTTGTCCCTTTGGTCGAGATAAAATAAAGCGAAGGGACCGAGGGGCAGCGCAGGGGTCCGGACGGTCACCTGGCACACGGCCGACCCGGGTTCGATCCCCAGCGTTCCCTAGGGTCCCCCGAGCACCGCCAGGCCTGGTTCCCGAGTGCAGAGCCAGGAGGAACCCCCGAGCACCCCTCGATGTGACCCCAAAAGCAAAATAAATAAATAAAAGACGCAAAGTGACTAAGGACAAAATTGGTCCTCGGCCTGCTGGAAAGTCTCACCAAATAGCTCCGGGATGGAGGCATTTGCCTGCAGGAGGGATGTGCTTCCTGTGCTCCAGCCCCTGCAGCCCCCCAAAGAACGCTGATGAGTAAGGCTCAGTGTTGGCCAGGGAGAGGCGCCCAGCTTCGGAAGCTTCTGGAGCCTGGGAGCTGACTCCACCACCGCTGCCAGGTGAGGCTCTGCTAGCACCGCTCACCAGCCCACTGCACTGCTGCTCGCTCAAAATTTCAAGGTCGACTGAAATTTGTTTTGTCTTTTTAGAAATGTTGTTTTCTTTGTGAATTTTTTCAATCCTAGTGAAATACACGGAGTTGATCATGATTGTTGGATTTCAGTCATATCATGTCCCAACACCTGTCCCTTCACCAGTGTACATCGCTCACCACGAATCTTCCCGGTCTCCCTACTCCCCCAGGCAGGCAAGGCACTTCTCTCTCCCTCCTCCTTTCTGCAGTGCTCTCTCTCTCCTCCCTCTCTCCCTCTTTTCTGTCTCCCCCTCTCTCTGACACACGCCTTTCGGTTTACAATACAGATATGGAAAGGTTATTATGTGTATCTCTTTACCTACTTTCAACACCCAGTTCCCGTCCAAAGTGATTTCCAACCATTTCCAAGCATTATTGCCAGACTGGTCCCTACTCTGTCCCCAATGCTTGTGGGAGCTTCCAACCATTGACCAGTCCTCCTGGCCTCCATTTTCCTAGCCTTGGATATCAATCCCCTGTATATCTGTGTGTGTGTGTGTGTGTGTGTGTGTGTGTGTGTGTGTGTGTATATATTACGGGCTGGAGCAATAGCACAGCGGGTAGGGTGTTTGCTTGCACGCAGCCAACATGGCCGACCCAAGTTTGATTCCTCTGCCCCTCTCGGAGAGCCCGGCAAGCTACGGAGAGTATCTCGCTCGCACGTAAAGCCTGGCAAGCTACCCGTGGCATTTTCGATATGCCCAACGCAGTAACAAGAAGTCTCACTATGGAGACGTTACTGGGCCCGCTCGAGCAAATCGATGAACAACAGGAGCACCGTGACCATACATATTATATTCCACGAAATGGGTGCTTGTATTTGTCAAGGGAGTTGGGAACCATATCCAGCAGTGCTGAGGCTCCTCCTAACTGCGCAGGCATCACTCCTGGAGGGGATGCTGGGGACCATAGGAAGTGCCAGGGAAAAGACTCTGGGTTTGCTGCTTGCTAGGCATCAGCCTTGCCCCAGGGCTCTCTCTCCAATCTACAGTTTACTGACTTACAACCTAGTATTACAGAATATTCACAGTACGATGTAATATTTGGATATCCTGCAAAGTAACCATGATTCATGTATAGACCGTTTGAATTCCCTACCATAGATTCTAAAGTCAAGGACTGCTATTGGGGCTTATGTAGGCTAAAAGTAACGTTCTTGCTCAAGCTCTTTTTCAGGAAAAATCAACCTGAGGACACGTGTGCTTCAAACGTACAGGAGTTGGTGCTTATAAACATCGTTGGTTCTGTTAATTTTGGGTTAATAATATAGCAACTTCCAGTTTCTTTCCCAGACTTTATGGATTGATGGTGTCTGTACTGCATGGTGTCCCTTTATTTTCGTCTTGTCAAATAGCTATGGAGAATCACTGAAGGTATTTATTTTAGGCTACATTGGTTAGGAAGCTTTGCAATAATGCAATAAAGGTTTTATTTGTTTTGGGTTTTTTTTT
Source organism: Sorex fumeus (assembly GCF_029834395.1). Taxonomy (NCBI): domain Eukaryota; kingdom Metazoa; phylum Chordata; class Mammalia; order Eulipotyphla; family Soricidae; genus Sorex; species Sorex fumeus. Next base: position 63,848,915 of record NW_026606179.1, read on the forward strand.
GCCATTAAACCTCACCCAGTGGTTCTATTATTTTTCATCTTTTATAATTTTATTTATTGAATCACCATGAGAGCAGTTACGAAGCTTTCGGGTTTAAATCTTGGTTATAAAATGAAAGACCCGTACCTTCACCAGTGCCATTCTCCACCACCCAAAACCCCAGTATGCCCCCATCCCACACCCTCCCCCTACCTGTGGAGAGATGATTTTCACATTACACTCTCTCTACTTTGATCACATTCAATATTTTGACACTGGACCCACCATTATTATTTGGGATTTTACCCCAACACACAGAGCTGCTGAAAAGGCAACAGTAGACAATTTGTTTTCTATTCCTGGTTATGAATAACATATGATGTCGCGTGGTTGTAGTAGTGGCTGCGCGATTTTGAAATTCCAAAATTTTAACAATTAAATCTGGAGGGATTTCTTGCCAAAACCTGCTGGGTTCCAAGATTTGTTCCTGAGTCTGTGGGATCATGGCCGTTAAGCAGATTGATCGGGAGCCAGAAAGGCCATTAGTGGGCGGTGACTAGGGGTCTTGCTGGGATGGGGAGGAAAGGGCTGGTCCCACCCCCATCCCGTGAGGCCCCACATGTCTCATCACTGAGGGCCCAAACCTGACTGTCCAATGGCCTCTGGAGGATGGCGACCACCGAGCCGCCAAGGAGGAGCAGGTGGAGGGACAGCACCCTTTCCTCCCTGGAATGGCCCAGCGACAGTAACCTACTGCAGGGTCCAGATGCATTTCTGACAAAAGCCACTGGATTCCGAGATTTGTGTCTGAGTCTCTGGGATCATAGTCATTCAGCACCTTAATCAGGACCCAGAGAGGCCGTTCATGGGTGGCGACTTGATGTCACGTTGAGACGGGGAGGAAAAGGCTGGCTCCACCCCCATCCCATGAGGTCCCCCTTGTCTCATCACTGAGGGCCCAAACCTGACTGTCCAATGGCCTCTGGAGGATGGTGGCCACAGAGCCGCCAAGGGGGAGCAGGTGGAGGGACAGCACCCTTTCCTCCCTGGAATGGCCCAGCGACAGTAAACTACTGCAGGGTCCAGATGCATTTCTGCCAAAAGCCACTGGATTCCGAGATTTGTGTCTAAGTCTCTGGGATCATGGCCGTTAAACAGCTTGATCAGAAGCCAGAGAGGCCGTTTGTGGGTGACAACTTGGGGTCTTTTTGTTTAGGAAAGGGCTAGCTCCACCCCCATCCCATGAGGCCCTACGTGTCTCGTCACTGTGGGCCCAAACCTGACTGTCCAATGGCCTCTGGCGGATGGTGGCCAATGAGCCACCACGGGAGAGCAGGCGGAGGGAGAGCACCCTTTCCCCCCCGGGGTGGCCCGGCAACAGTAACCTATTGTGCGATCTGGACGCATTTCTGCCAAAAGTTGCTGAGTTTCGAGATTTGTTTCTGAGTCTCTGAGATCATGGCCGTAAAACAGCTCGATCCGAAGCCAGAGAGGCCGTTTGTGGGTGACGACTTGGGGGTCTTGTTGGGGAGAAAAGGGCCAGCTCCACCCCCATCCCATGAGGCTCTACGTGTCTTGTCACTTTGGGCCCAAACCTGATTGTCCTGTGGCCTCTGGAGGATGGCGACCAGTGGGCTGCCAGGGAGAACAGGCCAGGGCACGAAATCTATTCCCACCTGGGGTGGCCCAGCGCCTCTAACCTACTGCAGGGACTGGACACATCTCTGCCAAAAAACATTGGGTTTTGAGATTTGTTTCTGAGTCTCTGGGATCATGGCTGTTAAGCAGTTCAATCAGGAACCAGAGAGGCCATGTCTCCAATTATATAGCTGAACTGGAGGTGGTTTGTGGGTATATCTCCCACATATCTTTTACCTGTTTACTTTCTTGGTCAACTCTGCCTCAAGTTTTTGGGGTCTGGCCAAACGCACGGCAGCAATTTGGGGGTACCTGGAAGTCTGAAGGCGCCATCAGGCTGCTGATGCACTCGCCTCACAGGTACAGACTGACCTGCTGGTGGCACCATACCCCCAACCCAGTGCTTCTTAGGGTTTACTCCTGCCTCTGCACTTAGAGATTGCTCCTGCCAGGACACAGATGACTGGATGGGATTCCTGCCATTGAACCCAGATCAGCCACATGCAAGTACCCTACTCACTGCACTATCTCTTTAGCCCAAGATAAACGCTTTTAAGAAAATGGTTTACAGGCCCAGAGCAATAGTGCAGCTGGTAGGGCATTTGCTTTGGCCAATCTGGCTTCAATCCCTGTAATTCCATATAGTCTGCCCAAGCACTGTCAGGAGTGATTCCTGAGTGCAGAGCCATGAATAAGCCCTAAGACATCACCAGGGGTGGCACAAACATAAAGAAACAAAAAGAAATTGGTGTATCAGAATTCCATTGTAGAAACTGTTTGACTCATTTGACTCTATAGTTCTTCACTGCTAGCCAAAAATCTTTTCTAAATAAACCTGAGAATAATCAGTTATCACTGGCAAAAAATAAATAATTTTATTAAAGTAGATATAGAACACTTGTTTGCTCAAATTTTAATACTGCTTTACATAGTTTGTGAAACAATTTCAATAATGGTCATTACTAAAAATTTCAATGGATCCAGATCTTTCACTTGTCAGACAGCTGATAATCTCCAGAGGAAAATACATCAAAATCATACATATAATTATAGAAGTTCTTATTATACATGTAGCCTGGATGGTACATTATCACTTTTGACAGAACTAGAAAACATTCAAATAAAGAAAAATAGATTGAAACTGGATGATAAACTTCTGATGGTTGAGGTCCTTCATTCAATCTTTTTGTGGTAAGAAAATCCAAAATTAGTAATGTTGAATTTCTCATCATGCATTCATCTAAAACCACAGTGAAAAATGTAAACCTTGTAAAGACAGTAAAATGGTTATTCTCGGTGTTTCACAAATAGCTGGTTATGTCATCCTTCAAGTGCTGGTGATTGCTGCACAGTGCAGAGAATGGGGTGGCCGGGCCGAAGTTGTCGTCGTAATTGTTGAGTCGTCCCCGTTCCCGTCGAGAGCCACCTCGGATATCATCTCCACTTTCATCTTGAGGTCCTGATTCTTTCTTTGGAGGTCCACGATCACGGAATTCAGGAAATCGATCTGTGTTAAAGGAGAGCGTGAGACGGTGAGCCATCTGCGGGAGCCATCGGAGCCCGCCACAGAGGAGGCTGGGCCCCGCTTCCAGTCCCCGCCCCAGGGTTGGAGGCAGCCAGAGCTCCCCTTTCCCTTCCTGAGCGCAAGCTCCCGGGTGCCCCAGGGAAGACCCCAGGAGGACATGCTGGGCCCCCTCGGTTCCTCTCAGAGCAGGGAGTCAAGAGGGCCTTCCCTCTCCTACAAAGACAGACTCACTTCTTTAAAATCCACGGGGCGGGGGGGGGGAATCCCACTTTACAAAGGTAAGCATGACTATAGGCACAAACATTCATGTTTCACTTAAAAACTGGCAGGTTTGGGTCTGAGTGATAGCACAGCGGGAAAGGTGCTTGCCTCGCACGCAGCCAACCCAGGTTTGATCCCTGGCATCCCATAGGGGCCACTGGAGAGCAGCCAGGAGTGATTCCTGAGTGCAGAGCCAGGAGGAAGCCCGGAGTATCGCCAGGTGTGGCTCCCAAAGAAAGAAGAAAGAAAACCATAAAGCTGACTGATTCTTTTTCTCCCTCGGGGCAAGTTCTGATGAGGAGTCTCTGAGAGTGCCCAGGCCCTCCCACACTGGAGCCAAGAAACACAGATCTCTCTTCCTCCAGGTGAAGAAAACAAACAAAAAAAAACATGGAAATGTTCAGTTCCTAACAAGCCCATGCAGGGTCCACCTCCACAGCCCACATGCAAAGTTCACTTCAGCCCACATGTGTTGTCCAGGACAACGGCTGTTAAGTACAGAAGTGCAGGAAGTGAGGGTGTGCGGGAACTCCACAGGGCACTGGGACCCAGATGGTCCCCTTCCTTGGAGAGGATTCAAATTATAAAGTGTTGCAGGCCAGGTGGGATGGAAGGGGGTTTGGGAAGGAGAGACATCAAGGAGGCCCCAAGGCTGACTCCTGCCGCAGGCCAGACGCAAGCCTGGTGATGGTAGGTGCAGGCACTGGAATAAAGACAGACCCATACATCAATGAGATAGGGTTGAAAATTCAGAAACAGACCCTTGAGAATATATATGGTCAGTTAATCTTTGATAAAAAGGTGCTGAGATAACTGGTCAATCATGTGCAAAAAGAAAAAAAATAAACTCAGACCTCTTTCAATTGTCATGCACAAAAATCAAATCAAAATGGATTAAAGACCTTGATAGCAGACTTGAATCTATAAGACAAAGAAAACACAGGCAGAAACTCTCCACGACATTGAAGCTAGAGGCAGCTTAAAGAAGGAAATGCCACTGACCAAGCAAGTGAAACGAAATTTAAACAAATGGTAACACTGTAGCACTGTCCTCCTGTTGTTCATTGATTTGCTGGGGTGAGCACCAGTAATGTTTGCATTGTGAGACTTGTTGGTGCTGTTTATGGAATATCGAATATGATATGCCATGCGAGCGCAATACTCTCAGTGGCATGTTGGGCTCTCCGAGAGGGACAGCCACGTGCAAGGCAAACGGCCGACCCACTGTGCTTTCGCAACAAATGGGACTATATAAAATTAGTACATAAAATTAGCTTCTGCACGTCACAGGAAACAATGACCAGAACAAAGGCCCCCAGATTGAGAAATTATTTGCCCATCACTCATCTGATAAAAGATCAATATCCAGGACATATAAAGCATTAATAGAACTCTACAAGAAAAAATGTATCTGATTCTATCAAAAATGAGAAAGAGAAATAAATAGAAGTTCCTCAAAGAAGAAATACATATGGCCAAAATGCATGTTTTAAAAAATACACTACATCATCAATAATCAGGGAAATGTAAATCAAAACAATGAGCTATCACACCTACAGCAGCAAGACTGACACTCATCAAACAAACAAACAAAGAAACAAACAAACACAAAAACCTAGTATTGAAGAGGATGTGGGGAAAAGCAGCCTTCATTCACTGCCGGTGGGAATGTCCATAGGACCAGACTTTTTGGAAGACAATAAAGACATTCCTCAAAAGACTAGCAATTGAAGGTTTATATGACTCAGCAATTCCACTCCCTGGAAGACATCCCAAGGGTCCAAAGCACAACGCAAGACAGACATCTGCACCCCTGTGTTCACTGTAGCACTATTCATAATAGCCAAAATCTGAAAACAACCCAAGTGTCCAAGAACAGATGACTGGATAGAGAAGCTGTGGCACATACACAGAACACAACGGAATACTACGCAACCATAAGAAAAAGATAGAGTCAGGCAATTTGCTAAGTGGATGGATCGGAGTGGTATCATGTTGAGTGATGTTAGTAAGAGGGAGAGGGACAACTCAGAATGGTCTCTCATATGCGGGATATAAAGAAACTTCATAGGAATAACAAATGCCCAAAGGCAAGAGAAACATAGAGCAGGAGAAGTGGTCTTCAGCATGAAGCTTACTGTGGAGCAGGGGTGGGGGGATAAGTTGGGGAAGGGAACACTAGAATAATGGTGGAGGGGAAAGTGCCTGCCACAGAGGCAGACTGACAAGTGGGAAGGACACTGGGGACTCTGGAGGAGGGAAGAAGAACCTGGAGAAGGGGCTGGTGTTGGAATTGGAAAATTGTAAACCTGAAACTTTAATACTGAATAACTTTGTAACTATAATTCATAGTGAATCAATAAAAATAATAATAATTAACACTTTAAGGGATCACTAGTGAGCAAAAAGTTTTTCTATTCACAGCTATTTCTCGGTACACTTTCTGAGGTGTATGTTTTGGAATAAGTGCCGCCACGGTGAGCACATGGCCAGTGCTCTTTATCATGTGCACAAAGGTGCCAGGGATGTGACCCAGTGGCAGAACACTTAGCTAGTATGTGTGTGTCAAGCTCAAGTTGCAGTGCGACCAAATATATATATATACACCCGTGATGTATTCGATATGCCAAACACAGTAACAACAAAATCTCCAATGGAGACGTTACTGGGCCTGCTCGAGCAAATCAAGCAAATATATATATATATAAACATATATATGTATGTATCTATATATATTATACATAAAAACAAAAAAAGACTGGGGACAGAAGTTTGTCTTTTTCTCCACATACCTGGTATTCAATAAGTATCTCTCTCCCCACAAAAAACAAACACAAAACAACAACAATCAAAAGAAAACTACCTTGTAAATTTAAAGAGTTGAAAATTCTGTTTTCCTATGAGTTTTGGAAATAAGTTTTAAAATACAAACACAAAGTTAAGAGGAAAAAACTAATTCCAATCATCTTAGGAAATTCCCACTGCATCTGTTACTGTGAAGCACTGACACGATCACGCCAGAGGTCTTGTCTTGTTCAAAAATTTAAAAAACACGGAGATGAGAGACAGATATTCTGAGATATATTTTTCCCCTTCCAATTAAATTTTCCCCTCCTAGGAATTGTTGAAGAACAAAGTGGAGACGATCAGTACTGTACCTTTTCCTTGTCAACCTTGCCGAGAAATGTTCTTTTATGTTAGAAACTGCGTGACAGAAAGCACACCATCATCTTGCTGTGATTTGTCTAACCATGAGAAGAAATACACACACAGATCGAAATTTGGTCACTGCTGCCCCAGAGCATATCACGTGCAGATAAGAGATGGCAGCATCTCACAGCTGCGTAGGCCGTTGTTTGGCCGGGTAGGAACGTCCATTGGGGAAAGGGAAAGTCTATCTTCAGTCCCATATGAAATTGTCTATGAAATGGAGATTTATATACTAACTTGACTCACCCTGGGAACAAGCTTCTATAACATCTAAATGATACCGCTGCAAAAACCCATGCTTTGTGGCTCAGTGTTGGCTAAAGGATATGGTTCTTTCAAAGTTAAGAAAATGTGACTTTTTTTTTCCGACATGAAATCCATCAAATTTCTCCAGCAGGCCGATGTTTCATTTCTAGAGGAAAGCTTAGCCTCGGAGAGAAAAAGAAAAGGTACAGTGAGGAGGATGAGGGGAAGATAACTCACTGGGATTGTGCCAGACAGCCCGGTGCGACCATGTTCTGATTCTTGTCTTCAGCCTGGAGGGCCGTAAGCCCGGCCATGCTGACCATCCCATCACTCGTGTGGCCGGGAAACTGCGGGAGCTCTGATAGAATCTTTACTACCAAGTTGTCTCCATGAGGTCCCACTGCTCCTATTTAAGCAGACAAGAAGACATAAATTTACAGTGATGACCTGGGGGAAGACCCCTTGCAGTCTGGGTCAGTAACTGTGATCTGTAGAGAAACAAAACCAGGGATCAGACAATATCAAGTGATAACAAATCTTTGGCTTTCGATTTCTAAAGAAAGAACGGCAAGCAGCAGGGGGAGGGGGTTGTAAGGCAGAAATGGAGCCAAAGTAGAAGTGACAGAAGGACCCGAAGGCACACAAGGTCAGTGGTGGAGGCTTTTTGGCACTTTGGGGGTAGTCAAGGTGCAGTAACCTTGTTCAGAATTAAAAAGCGCTAACACTATGGTAACCACGTTACACAAGTTATCGTTTTTTTTTTAAAAAAAGGAGGAAAAGAAATTTGGCTTCATGTTTATAACGCTCCTTCAATCAAAAGTAATATGCAGGTGGGGATGGAAAGAGCAGGAGTTAAGAAACTTGCCTTGCACATGGCCCAACCCGGTTCAACTCCCTCATGCCACATATACCAGGAGGGATCTCTGAGCACAGGAGGAGCACTACCAGGTGTGGCTTAACCTCTCTCTCAAATAACAGACAGGGCTGGGAAGATGGCTCATGAGTTAGAGTACGTGCCCAGCATATTCACATCAGTGCGTTTGATTCCCAACACTATGTAGTCTTCCAGAGGGTGGTGCTCCTGGCCCCTGAGTGTGGCCCTATTAAATAAGTAAATGACATACATTGTTAAGTTTCTGTTACACAGATCAATCACATGAACTTCGTGTTTCAGGCACCAAAGCACCCGGTCAACTTCTGCTCTGGACTGAATATTCCATATGCTGTGACACTGAGCCTACTCTGGTTACTACTGTATTTTCAGGACCAATCATGCTTTGCATCAACACATATTTAATGAATAAGTGAGCAGCCTAGACACGTCAGGCCAATAGCAACCCAGGACACAATTCTAAATTTTTAGGGTAGCAATTTTTTTTGTGCTAATGACAACAGAAGGTCCAGAAGAGTGTAGAAATCTGATGAGTAGATCTCCCCTCTTCTGGAATCTTCTCTTCACGTGGTAACTATTATTGGGTTCACCCTGTACCCAAGAGATCTAGAACACTGAACTTACAGTTACAGACTCCCTGAAGTTCTTCCCCGATGAAAGAAAAAATAAATTGAGAAATGGTAACAGTTTCCAATAACAGAAGAATTTAAAGAGTGTGTTCTATGTACAGTGACTATTTAGATATTTTACATGTATGTATTAACACTTTTACAACAAATGAGGGTCAGAGAGACATAGTATAGGTTTCCTCTGCTCAAGCATGAGGTAATTCTGGATTCAATCCCCAGTACTGCAACCGTCAGATTATCACCAGGAGTGAAACCTAAAGTAATGGGCTGGGAGTAGGTCCTGAGCTTCGGAGACTGCCCCAAAAAACACATTAAAAAATAATAAACAAGTTCATTAAATGAACTCAACCCAAAATTCAAGACAAATAGCAATGTTCAGTGCTTTTTAAAGAACGAACCTGAGTTCTCACTCCCAAATTCATCATTGGGGTTTTTTACAATTATTTTTCAGTTATTATTATTATTTTTACTTTTGGGGTCACACCTGGTGCTGCTCAGGAGCTATTCCTGGCTCTGCACTCGAAATTATTCCTGGTGGTTCTCAGGGGACCATAGGAGATGCTGCGGATCGAACTTGGGTTGGCCATGTGCGAGGCAAACTCCCTGCCTGCTATACTATTGCTCTAGCCCTAACTTGATCATTGTTTGGAAGATTATCATTCCAACAGTGAACAGAACTACCCACAACACAACTTTCCCTTGGACAATTCAGAAAACAAAACCTGGGAGACTTAGCGGCTGGAGCGATATTACATCAAGTAGGGCAAATGCTTGCCCGTGGCTCACCCAGGTTTGATCCCTGACACCCTTGATGGACACCTCAGCCTGTCAGCAGTGAACCCTGAGTCCATAGCCAGTTATGGCCCCAAACAAAAAACAGACAAAAAAGATGGTGGACTTAGACGTTGATAGAAATATTGATACAATTCAGGCCCAGCTGGTCTTCTCCTCAATGCTTATGCTTTCCCCCTTTCAGTAAGTAAAGAACAACTTCTGAACCTGCAAATCTATTTCCCTCCAATGATAAATACTCAACTAATATGTTGGCATCTATAAGGTGAAATGATTTTTATTCACAAAGCAGCACTGCAAATAGGATTAACAAATATCACTATTGCCTTGCTCAATAGCACAGCGGGTAGGGCATTTGCCTTGCACATGGCCGACACGGCCGTCACGAGTTCGATTCCTCCGCCCCTCTCGGAGAGCCTGGCAAGCTACTGAGAGTACACACAAGGGCCAGGAGGATTGGTCCGTCGTTGGAAGCCTGCCTCAAGTGCTCTGGGAGAAGGCAGCTGGAATAGAGAAGGGACCACCAAGTCAGTGATGGTTGGAGGATCGCTTGGGATAGGCGATGTGAGCCAAAAGTTGACCAAGGACCAAACATAATGGCCTCTCAGGAATTGTATTGTAAACCATCATATCCCAAAGTAGAGAGAGAAAGTAAGAAGGAAACTACCTGCCATAGAGGCTGGGGTGTGGTGGAGTAGGAGTGGCGGGAGACATATTGGCGACACTGGTGGTGGAAAAGCTACACTGGTGTAGGAATTGGTTTTCGATCATTGTGTGACTGAAGTTCTAACATTAAAGCTGTCACTATCTCGTGGCGATTTAATAAATAAATTAAAAACCTAAAACTCTCAACAAGTCAGTCATAAAGGAACAGACCTCAGGTTCATCACCTATAGGAAACCCATGTCTAACATTATGTTCAATGACAAAATAAATTAAAAAATAATAAAAGTAATCATTTTATTCATCTGAACTCAGAGCCACTACAGAACATAAAAACAACCACCATGTCATGTCTTCTAATGTGTAGCTTATTGTCATAGAGAGCACTGTTAACTTGGTTGCATACCTACATAACAAACCAACAGGTCGAGTTTACACTTTTTTCACTTTTGTCATCTTCCTAACCATTCAAACATTATTGATTTCAATGACATCTTCCATGTGAGAATTTTCTAACTCAGCACCATCATTCCATTACCCTATCGTCCCGCTGATCCCCTTAACAGACAAACATCAGTTGGTATATCTGCTAATAATTGGAATATCTTTGACTAAATTTGAACATACGTGTTTTCTTTAACATATTTGTTCTAGGGGTTTGGAGTGATAGTACAGTGGGGAGGGCCTTTGGCTTTCATGCAACCGACCCAGGTTCTATCTCTGGCAGCCCGTACGGACTCCTGAGCACACCAGGAGTACTTCCTGAGCACAGAGCTACGAGTAACCCCTGAGCACTGCCAAGTATGACCCCAAACCAAAAATAATAATATATTTGTTCTAGTGTGCCAGAGAGCTGGGATCCCCAACACTAAGATGTGACAGGTGCTCAGTAACTGTGTTAAATAAATATTCAATCCATATCATTCAATCCAATATATAATAAATTATATATTCAACCAAAATTTAATCAATATATAAAACATTTCAGGTTCCATATTGGACAAAAGTACAAAGAAAAATAAAGGTACAAAGAAAAATAAGCCACAGCCTTACCTTCAAGAGAATCTAAAATAACCAGAGAAATAGTGCAGAGGTTAAGCCATTCACCTTGAACAAGGCTGATCCTTGTTCTTTTCCTATAAACTCCTTCTTGTGCACATGCAGACAAGGTTGTTGCTTTTAGGCCACAGGTACAGTATCTTCCTATCTGTAGGCCTGTTGCTAAAAGGTCCTTTTACTCGACCCACTCAAAAAGATAGGTTTCGGGGTGGATACATTTTCACTAGAACAAATGGTTGGATGGGAATAGGAAAGGGCAGGTTTTGGAAGGAATGCACACCTTTTAGCTTGAGCATAAATTTGACCTATTTCCAAGAGAGCTATCAGCGAAAGCATCCAATGATTGGCTTGTTCTGAGTTCAAAGAATAGTCTGATAGAGAAATTGAAAGCCACTGGATCCTCTGTTATTTATTTATAATATAAATTATTTATTTATTTGACATTTGGGGTCACATCTGGAAATGCTGAGCAGTTACTCTTGGTGGTTCTCGGGAGACCATATAGGATGTTGGAGATCCAATTCAGGTCAGCTGCGTGCCAATGCCCTACCCGGTGTACTACCACTCCAGCCCCACAAAAATGACTTAAAAGGTTGAGGGCAGAGACACAGCTCTAAATATGAGCACATGGTTTGAAAGCAGGAGGCCTGGGTTACATCCCAATATAGCATGGTCCCCTGAGCACTGAGAGGAATGATCACTGACTGCTGACCACTGAACCATGATTACCCTTTGAACACCTGTGGTAATGAACCAGAAAAACAATAAAGTTCTGAGACTTTCAAAAATAGCTGAGTGGAAACTTTTAAAAAAATCTCACAGGATGGACAGCAAAGAGTAGAGAATCTAGAGAACAGTTATTTCAAGCTCTCAGTGGTTATTATGGCAGAGTCAGGCGAACTCCTGCTAAGATTATACACATAAGGTGAATAGATTTACCTGATAAAAATGTGATTTTAACTACTCCCTATTCATTCAAACCACATTTACTTGTATCTATCACATTTATGGATACTTGCTGTCTACTAAAGGCAAAGAATGGCTATTTCATTTAATTTTTACCATTAAAATAAGTCTAGGAAATTATTTTCTATGTAACATCTAATAAGCACTCCCTTTTAGTATTTTATAGAGTTAATTTCAACTGATGATTTGTCATTTGCTTTGTGAAGAACCAACTGAAACTTAACCTATTAATAAGGGAAAAATACAGTAATACATTCAATACTCTACACACACACGTCTATGTGGGTATATTAATTTTGGTGCAAGGAACTGAACCCAGATCTTTTGCATGCAAGGTATATTATAGTTTACCATTAAGCCACATCACCAGCTTTGAGGTTATACTTTTATATAATATCTTCCATTTATATCTTTGACCTATCCCTGGGTGAATTAGGAAATAAAGATATCTTTACTATCTAGTTATCAGCTTCACTATCTAGTCATACCTTTCCTATCCAGTCACAGCTCAGTTTGGAGACGAGGCCTTTTAAGAGTGGTTATTAGTTATTTATGGGCTTCTCTTCTCATGGATGTCTTCATTTTAAAAGCTGAGTTCAAATGTTACCTCCATGGTGGGGGCAGTTTTGTTGCACCAATTATTATTTTGGCGGGTGTCACACCTGGCAGTGCTCAGGGGTTATTCCTGGCTCTGCACTCAGGAATTAGTCCTGGCAGTGCTCAGGGGACCATATGGGATGCCAGAGATTGAACCCAGCTTGGCTACATGCAAGGCAAAGGCCCTACCCGCTGTACTATTGCTCCAGTCCTGCATCAATTATTATTCTTCAGTTCTTCATTTCATTTAAGTAATGCCTTGGAAGCAAGCTCATTTGAGGCACTGGAAAGAGAAAGACAATCCTCAGCAAATGGCAGTTGGTTCTCCCATGAAACCACCAACGTTCATCAACTCATGTAAACAAGCACCTCTTGTTTAAGGGAAGCCTGGGTCTCATAAACAGTTTTTCAGGTATGTATGCAGATAGGTCACCCAATGACTATGTGATGTGAAAAATTCATGCCAGATTAGCAGCCAGAAACTAGGAGGAAATGATTTGTACTGTACTACCTCCACCATCTCACCAGAAATTCCGACTTTATCTTTATCCTTTCCCCCCGTTCATTCCACTCTATTTATGTTTTAGATTCCTCACGGATGCCAAGTATGCTCTGTCATAGAGTCCTGCTTTTGTTGTTTGTTTTGGGGCCACATCTTGTGATGCTCTGGGGGTACGCCTGCCTCTGCACTCAGGAACCACCCCTCGCAGTGCTCAGGGGACCATATAGGATGCTGATGATAGAACCTGGGCTGGTCATGTGCAAGGCAAGTTCCTTACCCGATGTACTCTCTCTTCAGACCCAGCCCTGCATTTTCTATTCTCAGTGATCTGATAGGACTTCACCCAGAAAGTCAAGGGGCGTACAGCTTTCCATTCAGATTTCTACTCAACTTCTTCATCAGTAAGTTTTTCTTGGACCGTTTGATAAAAGAGCACCCATTCCTCTTCTTCAACACTCCTCCCTTGGAGTCCTTTTTCTATTTACTCTTTGAAATTCTTTTTCCTTGTTTTTTGCTTTTTTGGGTCACACCCAGTGTTGCACAGGGGTTGCTCCTGGCTCGTGCACTCAGGAACTACTCCTGACAGTGCTCAGGGAACCATATGGGATGCTGGGAATCAAACCGGAGTCAATCATATGCAAGGAAAACACCCTACCTGATGTGCTATCACTCCAGCCTCACTCTTTGAAATTCTTATCCATTTGTAATGTACTGCACACTGACAGGAGGATTTTTTTCCCTCAGTGCTGAATCTACCTAGCCCAGAAACTTCCTTACTCTTGCTAGACTCGGCAAAATTAGTTTTTTTGAATAAAGAAAAGGGAGGAGGTGAAATTTTATAAGGTTCACAAAATAGATAACACATTAGCGGACTTAAGACAGATGAAAGGTATTAAACAGATAAGGTGGACAGAATTTCCGTAAAAGGGGTGTTCAAAGGCAATGCAAACTAAAACCACATAATTTACTTAACACAATCTGTGTACTAGAGGGTAGGGAAACCGTGAGGCTCAATTATAGCATAAATCTTCCATAGTAAAGAGTTAATGAACACACTTTAAAAAACGGAGAGTTCTTTAAGGGCAGCGATCATGTTTTACTCTTTCTTTGCTTAGTTCTAAATAATCAGCAGTTATTATACATAAAATAATTGCAGATACTCGGCGATTTGTAAATGCATATTATTAGCCAGCAAGTAATCCCGTTGCTTTTAAAAACCTAAGGTGAATATTTTTTTCATTGAAAAGTTAGTACACTTTTTAAAAAAAAAATTTAGATCCAAAGGGACCAAGAGATCATCAAATTCAGCTTTTCTACAACTTAACTGGGAAAACTGAACTATAGTGAGGTTGATTACCTGAGAATGGAACCAGATGGTTTGCAGTTAAGAACTAGAACAACTACTTTGACTCATTTTGTGCCATTTTCTTGAAAGAAGAGTTCTCAAAACTCATCTATTGAAATGATAACCACTCATACATTTTGATGTATCTTCGAGAAACCCTGGTCCAAATCTTGTACAAGAAATCCTTACAGTAAGAAGTTTAAATTAGAAAATAATTTTAAGTTTAATGTGAAAGCAATCTACGTACGTATAAATAGGAATATAACCACATTCATTTCGTGATCGCCAAATCGTAGAATAGTATGAAGCACTTAAAAACAAACACAATTTGATGTGTACTAACATAGAACCTTTACCACACTGTTAAAAAAGGGGGCGGGGGTGCAACGCGGTTAGCAGAATGACACACATAGGACGACTGTATCTTGAAACCTCCTAGCAACTTGGTTTTCGTGCCTAACAATACACACCTGAAGCAAATACCCAGCAAAGGGCGGGACCGCACACCTCACAGAAAACAAGGGCGGCTCTGGAAAAGTCGAGATGTTTGACCGTGTCTGTAATGGTCTAACGGGGAGAACGCATCCATCATATCTCAGTTTCTTGTCTTAGTTGGATTTTGAATCTCTCAAGCAGCCTGGAGTGATGATTTCAGTCAGGAGACCCGAGACTTTCCTGAGAGCTCTGTGTCAAGCCACTCAGATTCCAAGTGAGGAACAAAGCCAAATCCTTCGGGAGGATGAAAACAGAAAGAGGAAAAGAATAGACAGGAAATGGAAAGGAAATGAAAGGAAAGGAAGAAAAAGGAAGGCAACCCCCCTCCCCATTGTACTGTCTCTTGGTGGTGTGGCCGGGTTGGAGCACCGCCTGGGGGAGCAGCGCCTGCAGTCCAGCTGGCTTTTGGAGGGTTTCCCCAGGGTGCCCCAGCAAGGCCGTTCGTTGCTAGGAGCGTTGCCAAGGCCGGGGGCGGGGGCAGTGAGAGCTCCCTAATGTGGGCCAGGTGTGTCCAGGTGTGTCCATGGAAACCTCGCTGGGGAACACGTGGCCAATCAGAGTGGGACTGGGAGGGCTGTGGGGGCGGGCGGCCGGAGTGGAAAAAAGACAGCCTGCAGGCCCACTTCTTTGTTCCTGCTGGCTCTCGGACTGCCTCGCTCTCTCGGACTTTCCAGCGCCAGGTAGGGCTCCGCGTCCCCAGGGCCTGGCATGGGCAGGTGGCTCGGGGCCAGCGGCCTGGTGGAGGTTCGGGTCAGGCCGGACTCCGGCGCCAGGGCAGCGATAAGGAGAGGGGCGCAGGGGGGCACCATGGCCGCGGCTGAGGGCTCGGAGACTCTCGGTGCAGTGGGGGGGGTCCCAGCGACAGGCCCAGAGTACGGGGGTCACGCGGAGGCGGTGGGAGACTGGGGGAAGGGCCCGGGGGACGGACAGCGAGGCGGGGGTGTGACCGGGGGTCTGGGAGCCCCCCTGCCCACCCCCTATATTCAATTGGCTGCTTCCACTCCGAATCTTCCCCCCCTCCCCCAGCGGTGCCTGGGGACCAAGGGGGCGTCCAGCACCTCAACTGGGTCGCCCACGTGCCAGGATCAGCCCCGCCCATGGGGACTCCATTGCAAGGGCCTGGGGGCGTAGAGACCAGGGTGCCTCCAGCGGGCGGGCCCTGTTCCCCCCCACCACCCCCGCCTGGGGTCCTGGGGGCGTGGGGGCGTGGCCGCATCTTTAAGATGCCAGTGGGCGTGACCTCGCATGGGTGCCTCGTGGGGGCGTGGCCCCCGTGAGCCTCGTGTGGGTGTGGCCTCGGCAGCCTGGGGGCATGGCCGGCCTCACCTCTGAAGTGCTGGGGGCGTGGCCTCACCGGTGCTCCTTCTGAGGGCGTGGCCCCTGTGAGCCTCCTGTGGGTGTGGCCTCGCTCTTGAGCGGCCTGGGGGCGTGGCCTCACCCGTGCTCCTCCTGGGGGCGTGGCCTCCCCGTGAGCTGCCTAGGGGCGTGGTCCCCCATGAGCCTCCTCGTGGGGGCGTGGCCCCCGTAAGCCTCGTGTGGGTGTGGCCTCACCCTTGAGCTGCTTGGGGGCACGGCCTCGCCCTGGAGCCGCCTGGGGGCGTGGCCTCACCCATGCTCCTCCTGGGGGCGTGGCCTCACCTCTGACCTGTGGGTGGGCGTGGCCTCCCCGGGAGCTGCCTCCGGGCGCTCAGGGTGGAGTCTGCGAAAAGAGCAAATAGAGCAAAGAGTCGCGCACGTGCGGGTTGCCCGAGGCTGCCCCGGGGGTCAGTGTGTGTGGAGGGTGCCTGGTCCTCGGGGGTGGGTGGGTCATGGCTGGGCCTGGCCCTCGGGGACCGACGGGTCGTGGCTAGGCCAGGCGGGCGCCAGGCTCAGGGCTGGGGCAGGGTCCCCGCACACCCGCCCCCGCCCGGTTCAGCGCCCAGGGAGGCCCGGTCCGCCTCGCCACTGCCCGGAACTGCCCCTGCCTTTCATTGTTTTAAATCGAGCTCTTTTTTTGCTTTTAATTTTTACCTTTCGCATTGGATCACAGTGAGTTGCTGTTGTTGATGGTTGGATGCCAGCCCCGAGATCCGAGCATCCCCCCCCACCCCGGTCCCCTCTGCAGCTCACACTTCTCGCCTCCGGCGTCCCCAGCTTCCCGCCCAGGGCCCCAGACACGGGCCTCACCTGACTCGGTGTGTGCTTCTTCACTAGTGTCCACTGGGAGCTGTGGATGGGCTCCAGAGGATGAGGCCAGAGCGCCTGGGCTTCCAGGTAGGACTCCTGCTGGCCTCTCACTCCCCTTTGGCGTGGTGACCAGGGTGACCCTGAGACGGTCACTGCCCTGCCCTAGCCGGGTCTCAGGGGAGCAGCTCTGAAAGACCGTGGACTGCAGAAGGGAGCACTCCTTCCCAGACTGCGTCCATTCTCAGTTAATTCACAGTTGCCACGAATCGAAGGCATTGCAGTGAGGGTCAGTGGGAAGCAACAGGCTTAGCATGTGGCAGGCCAGGGACTGTAGCGTTGCAGGGTCGCTCCCCCCCTCCGAGACAGTGGCTCGCGCTCACTGTCAGGTGCAGGGTGGCATGTCCCATGTCCTCATACATCTCTCTGCCTCTGCACAGCGATCGATTCAGTCATAGGAGCATCCAGGTCTGAGAGCACTGGGTGACCACCCCCCCCCCCCAAGAGGGCTCCAGGAGAAATCCACAGAGATGGAGTGTGCTGGGCATCATGCCAGTGACCACTTGCAGACATCACTCTAGCCCTTACACACACGTGTGTCCTGACCATATCCATCCAGGTTTTTCAGCCACCATTGCGGGCCTGTTTCCTAGGTTTTCCTGCCAGCCTCCAGAACCCCGGCATGCATGCGTGGCTTGGTGCTCATCATGTCCCACCAGAGACCCACGTGGCTGCTCCTGCCGCAGCACTGTCAGCTTCCTGTTCCAGAGTGCCTGAGTGGAGGCGCTGTGCAGGTCAGTCATCGCCGATCACACACAACACAGGTGTGTCACATGCTCATTTTCACATCACGTGGACAAGTTTTGTCCCCTTCAACTATGGTTAATCTTTTCCAGTTTTTACACTGGCTAAGTATGATTCAGGAATGAAGTGTCTCTTTATACAGCGAAACCTGTGTCGTGTACAGAACCTTGCTGCATGTCTTCTGTGTGTGTTCATTTACATCCTATAGCTGTTTCCTGGGTTGTTCATTGACATGACTATAGATCATGATAAGGGATTAGATTTTAAGAAATCCACCATTTGCATCAATAGGCCGTAACAGTTGCCGGGCTCTAGTTTTTTCCCCCTAAAGTCCTGGTACTCTGGGACCAGACCTACACATTACGGGGTGCTGGTTGTCTCATAGGCCTCCAGATCACCCAGTTTCATCCTTTATACATGTCCTCTGAATAGCACTGGGGTTCAATTCCGAGCATATGCATAGGGTCAGGCATTGACCACCTGGGGTATGGTCCAGAAATGCCTCCTAAGGCAGGAGTGTGGGACCTCTGCTTCCCTCCAGGTGCTGCAGATGGGCCCATGGTAGCCCCAGGGCACTCTTGGCCACTGGAAGCACAGAGTGGGAAGGTCAGGAACCCCCAGGCTTGCACATGACCTTGCTGTGGTTGGGACCTACGTGCCAGAGACTTTGCTCTGGATCTTGGATGTGCCAGGGCTGTGCCCCCTTGCTGAAGTGTTTTCTTCTTTGTATTTTTACCCTTGATTTTAAATGAGTGAGAGTCCAGGCAGCACACACTGCAGCTTTTGGGAGGTGGGGGCTTCATCCCTGCCACTGACTTCACAATCCCAAGCCCAGATCCGGGCGTTACCCCTGAGGGCTGGTAGGTGCATGTGTGCTTTGAGTACAAAACCATGCTAGAATAAATGGATTTATTTTCCTTTTGATTTTGTTAACAGTTTTTCCTCTTGTCCTGTAGAACTTCCATGTAATTCTCACATTGCTGAGTGAGTTGTACTGCAGATTCTGTAGATCTCACTTTCTCCACCTGCCCAGGGTCTTGCATTCACTCACCTTTGATCATTGATGCTGTGAATAGCCACGTACAGCTCTTTGCCCACAGTTGAATTCTGCCCCTTGTGGAGCTCCTGAGACTCCTAGTGAAATGATAGGAGGTAGAGGACCTGTCTGCACTTCCTTAAGCAGCATTGCCATAATTGCTTTGCCTGTTGCGTTGGCTTTGCATATTCTATTGCTGTATGATCTTATTTCAGGTGTTTTTTGGTGGGGCACAATGAGCTTGAGAGAACCAGGCACTGTTACCAATGTGTGTCATTCACTGACTTTGAAATTGTCCTGATGCTCAGATTGCTGTTGGGAAATGATGGGTATGACCTACGGTCCTTTTGTAGTATCCATTGTCTTGCTCAACTCTATTCGCATATAAAGCCATCCGAGTGGTCCAGTCTGCTGTGACGTACTATTACTGTACACTTTTAACCGTTGCAGCGTCCTTTTATCGTGAAGTTCACCTCATGACTCGCAGTTGTTCGGATTGTATTTCCGTTTAAAGCAGTAGCCCCACACTTTAGCTGTGTGCGTTTCTGCTATGACAATGGTGTTTCTGCTATGTGCAGTACCCTATGTCACTGCAAACTTTAGTCCTCTGATTTTCCTCCTGCTGGTTTCAACGTTCTTAAAACCTTCTGACAACATACCTTAGTCTTGTCAAAGGACTGGAAGGTACTCCCCGTCTTTGGAAGTACTTTGGCTGATTATTACCCTGAGTAACATCCCCAGAACACACTCACCCTTGGAGTATCACTCACTCTTTCAGCAGGGATTCGGTCCTTCAGAGTCCTCACAGCTTATTGGGGTTTTCTGCTTAGAGTCTGTATCAGACAGTCCTTACTGTTGAGGTCCCTCTTCTGGTGCCAGTAGCCTGGGACCAGTCAAAGGTGAAAAGGCTTTGAAGCAGTAACACTGTGAGGATTTCAGAAAGAGACAGAAGTAAGAGAGAAAAATTATGGGGTCAGGGGCCTCATGAACAGAGGACCGGGATGTAAGCAAACACAGATGCTCTCACAAATTCAACCCTCCCATAAGATGCATTTGCAGAAATCACCATTTACCTAGCAGGCTGTTGGACACAAGAGTAAGTCATGACTCATTCCCTTTGAGAAAAAATGGCAGTATGTTCCATGCTCTGCAGCACTTACTTTGCATGTCATGGCTCTGTGTCCCTCTGGTGGCTCTTGGCTGGACGTCACATCCGACAGTCTGTATCGCATGCCTTGTTCAGAATTTGTTTTGCAATCGGTGCATTTAGATTTTGTGGCTCGCATTTAAGTTTTAATTTTAAAACTTAAAATCGCATATGTTGATGAATGAACTTAAGATTTTAAGTTTTGATTTCTGACAGACGCACACGGAGCATCACTGCTCATGTGGCGTATAGTGGCGGTGCTTTTCCCTCGCAGCTCACAGCCCAACTCTATCACAGTGTCAGATCAGAAACGTGTCTGCATCCTTGTCTCAGGCACCATTACTTCATACTTTCTCCAGTACTGTGTTCCTGTATGTGCACTCTTGTGGCACATGTCAGTGTGACACATGATGGATTTGCTAATGATTTACGAACCACACATGCACACACCCAAGCCTAGAGACACAGAACGTGCTTTTTTATGCCTTAGTTTCTTGCACGTGTACTTGCTTGTGTGTTTTCAAAAGGCCGACAGCGCTCTCTCTCTTGCCACCCACATTCAGTGGTCTCTGGCCGCTTCCCCCACCCCAGGGAGGCCTACAGTGATAGGTAGGTGAAGGAAGGAACGAGGGCCAGGCTGGTCGGTAACAATTGTAGTTTATTACAATCTTGACTCCCCTTCCGCTGCTGCCCTCTCTCTCTCTCAAACCTGAGCCCCTCTCATCCCTGACTCTGCCCCCTGGAGCCCGAGCCCCCTCCGATCTTACAGTCTTAGTTTATATAGCAATCACATAGGGTGGTGACACAAATGTGGGTTGAACATTAACAAATCAACAGAGAGAGGTAAGGCCACTCCTCCAGGAGATTAACTCAAGGATAAAATCTCATCTAAAGAGACGACTCCAGATGACTAGGAGATCCACTTAAGGGTGGGATCCCAACAAGGGTGTGTTCTTTCCTCAGTAATCCACATAAATAGTTGTAGTAAATCTACTTTCAATATTTCAAGGAATGTCATTCTGGAGGAGCACAGTAAGAGATATAAACTTAAGGTTTGGTTCTTCCTGAGGACATCTCATGATATATTCTGTAATATATAATATTGAATAATTAATATATAATAAATTATAACAATATGTAATAATAAATTATAACAAGATATAATATTGTTATATAACAATATATAATAATAAATTATAACAAAATTATAAATATATAATAATTATAATATATAATATATAAATGTATATAAATAAAAACTACATAATGTATAATATATTATTATCATAATATATAAGAATAAATATATAATAATGTGTTCAATATATAATAATAAATTCACTATATATTCAAAATATATATATTACAGTCCTCAGGCCAGGCTAGCCTTCCTAGCCCCAGCAGGGTCCTAGTCTTGCTGTTACTTACTTTTGGATCATGACAGCATTTGTCCATGGTCATGCCCTCAACTTATAGTTGAGTATCGTAGCGCTTTGGCCTGGCCCATTTCGATGCCAGGGTAGCTCACAGCTTGCCCTGAGTTCATTCAGTCCCTCGTTGGGACCCTGCTTTTGAGGTGCCAGGATCTAAGGGCAACAAAGTCAAGAAAGCAGATGCCCAGGAGTAAATATTATTTGTAGTCAATCAACTCCCAAGTTACAAAAGCATAACATTAACTGTCTTCCTGTGTCCATACAGAAAGGACATTGCTTTGAGACTTAACTTACAAGTTCAGTGTTCTTAGAAGGATCTGACCTTATAAGCTAACAGAATCTGATTAGGGAGAAAAGGTGATTAGCCGATTGGGGAGGAGAGCACAGAGAAGAGTTTGCAGATAAATACTGACAAATGGGAGTGACTGTGATGGGCGTAACCAACAAACATAAGCTCCCTGTGGCAATGTTATCCTACATAAGCCTGCAGAGCTCACCCCCTGGGTATGATCGCCATTGCTTTATTTCCTGTGTTTGGCCACAGGAAGTTTCAGGGATAGCATGCTGTCATCTGTGTGTAACATAGCTGTCCTTGCACTGAAAATTCATCACATTTTCCCACAAGGAGCTTCCTGGGAAGCACCATCTGTATTTTATGACAGTGAGCCCTGAAGAGCTTTTCAGGACTTAGCAGCTCCATGACAAGCATACTTTGAAAGACCACTGTCAACATACGTAATAGGTCTCTCTCTCTCTCTATATATATATATGTATATGCAATCTATGTATACAAAAATATATGTAATATTTCTGATGGATTTCTACTTTCACAGTGAGTCCTCGAGTTTCTTTTGGGGAGTCCAGACTAGTTGCATTCCTGTATGGATTTGCCACCCCTGCTTGTGTGGCATGCCATCCTCTGTTTCCATGTATTATCCGAGTATGCTTTCATCCTCTACTGAGACTGTGTTAGTAGTTGCAGCAGTGTCAGTGTTTTGGATTGTCTGCCACTGCATTCGTCCTGAAGGATGATTCATCTATGGACTGGTTCTCTCAATATGTGGCTTTGCGAGTTTTCTCCCTTTTTTACTGCCTTAGAAGTGGGCCAGAGAGGAAGTCCCAGTGAGGGAGGGGAAGTGAACTGGGGAGGCCCGTGTTCTCAGGGCATCCATCGATCCTGGAGAAGGTGCATTCATGACACCATTCTAGGCACATAATCAATTTGTGTCAGAGCATTCACTGTGAGTATGAACACTTGGGAGGCCTTTATTTCTTTTCTCAGTTTACTCTGTGCCTTTTGTCAACTTTCAGTGAAATCAGACACTTTGGGTAGACTCCTGCAAGTTATGTGTGTATGGTCAAGTCTGTGGTCTGTGCATGGACATTTCTGTTGCTCTACTTGGCATTCCAGAAGTAACTGAGGATCACTGCTGGTGAGTGAATGGAGGGGTGTTAGCTGGGTTCCTATTCTTACTCAGGACTGCCTCGTGGACTGTTGCACGTCTGTTATGATGTTGGCCATTGACTTGTATTCTGGACTTCCTGGAGGAGCTGGACTTTGTGTGGTTGGGTTGCTGTTGCAGTGTGTGATTTATCACCACCAGATGGTAGTCAGGTGTTTTACGTTTCCGTTACAGTTTGGCTGTGGTCTCTCACCTGAGCGGGGACCACCCACCCATGATCACTGGGTGTGTTTCGAGGAGACTAATAAAAGACTACAAAACCTGTGCCTGGATCTTTTCATTTATTAACTTGTGTAATTAACTTTTGTAATGTTTGTTTGTGCTATTGCCCCTGTGCTGCTCCCATATATTTATGCACTGTGTTTGTGTGTGCTTCACGGTGCTGCTGCTTTTGCTGTTACGTTTTACTTCATGGCTGAGATGATCCTGACTTAGTGTTTCTGAACATTGGTGTGGGTACATTAGATTAATGTTACAGTGCTTACATGGGGATGTCAAGATTGTGGTTACTGATGCTTAAAACACTCTCTGAAACTGGGATCACAGGATACAGGTGAAACAGGTGGTCTCGATAATTCATTGCTCACATAAGATGCATTTGCAGAAATCACCTTGTTTACAACCAGCTGCTGAAAACAAGATTCAAATTATTACTCATTCTCACATGTGTTGTGGTTTTCATGCTTTGGCTTTGACTTAAGTAAGCCATTGCTTAACATGTAGTGCTGACCATTTTTCTTGAATTCTCTATGCGCCCTATTTCTTGTTTTACCTGTATGTTTCGTATTTCTTGTGATGCCTGTATGTTCCATATTTCTCGTGTACCTGTATTTTCCATATTTCTGTTCCATAATTCTGTGTCACAGACATGATTTACTAATCATAAGGTTTCTTTGCTCTATTTTCCGATCTTGATTCTTAGAGCAGACACGGGCATGCGTGTTCATGTCTGTGGATTCCCATCCATGTGAGCACATTCACTGAAAGTTCCCTTTAATCAGTCATGTTCTATGGAAGTAACTGGCAGATGCAAAATTCACGGGCAAATGTCTGCCTACTCTCTCTTGCATGTGCACCCCCCCACACACACCCCTAGATGCACACACACGCTCAGACCATGGCAATTTATTCTTTGCTTAGGAAACAGGAATTCTTGGCTAATCTTCTCAGACCTGAGCACACTAACACACACCTGCTTGTGTTACCTTGGTACTCGCTTGGGTGTGCAAATTATTAGCTTTATCTTTCAGTTTTTTATATGCTTAAATTGGATTCTGAGTACTGTGTTAGTTTTTTGTGTGCAGTCAGCTCAAGCAGTCACAAGCAGCTGTTGCTTAAGTGCACAGTGTACTGTTTTCAGGATACTCTGGCTTACGACACTTGCACTGCTAATCAGGGTGATGCTGCTGTTGCTTCTGGTGGCTCATACTTATGTGTGACATTTGATAGACTTATAGGAATCAATTTTCCATTGTCCAACATCCCTATATTGAGGTTGGCATCTTCATAATTTCATGGCACAAATACCACAGTTAAAAATATTTTATTCCATGATCACACATGTCCAGTGTTAGTACTAGTCAGCCACAGTTGAAGTGTGCACATCTCAGCTAGTGTTTCTCACATTAATTCTAAAATCAGGGTCATGATGTTTTGGTTGGTGCAGTCCAGTGTATGGGCCCTTCTTTGGGAATCCTTTCCCTGAGCACTGCTGTGCACCCTTGTGTGCATTTCTGTGACATTTGTGTGAGCACAGTTAGTTCCTCATTGTAGAAACATGGAATTTCTCCCTTTCTTATGTAGTCACACGTGAGCATTTGTTCTGTTGTGCCACCCCAGCATGTTTGCTAAGAAGACACCTGCTTGTGTTACCTTACTCCTCATTTGGACATGCAAATTTGATTTACCTTACAGTTACAGGGTTGGAGCGATAGCACAGTGGGTAGGGCATTCGCCTTACAAGCGGCCAACATGGCTGACCCGAGTTCGATTCCTCCGCCCCTCTCAGAGAGCCCGGCAAGCTACCGAGAGTATTCGATATGCCAGACACAGTAACAACCAAGTCTCCAATGGAGATGTTACTGGGCCCACTCGAGCAAATCGACGATCAACGGGAGGGCCTTTACCTTACCTTTACAGTTTGTCACATGCTTGGATTTGATTCTCAGTTCTGCATTTGATTTGTGGGGTGTGCTGATGGCTTAAGCTTTCACAGGCAGGTCTTGCTTCAGTGCACATTTCACTGGTTTATCTGTAGTCCGGCTCACAGCACTTTACATTGCTGTCTTCACTGCAGTCAGCAGTAACAAGCACTGCACCTTCCCTCAGGGTTAACACCCAAACATAGGGGAAAATATTTTACTCTTCTTGACTTCACACGGTAGGTTTCCTAAAGGACATTAGTGACTAGACTTGGAAAAGGGTGTCCCTCAGCCTGTTCTTTCATTAATTAAACATTTTATACACACCTATTATTCTTTTCCTGATACCTAACCTATGCTCTCTATCTCTGTCTTACCCTATAATACCGTGGCTCTAATCATATCCCACTCATACAAATGATGGTACTATGGCAGTATCAATAACTGTTCATTTATGTTCCCTACTTTGTGGCTTGAAGTGATACTGCAGCATGTAGAGGAGTTCCTTGCAATTGGCCAGCTGGGTTTCAACCCATGTCCTTCCATATGGACTCATCACTGCCGGGAGTTATGACTTAACACAGAGCTATGAGTCAACCCTGACACTGTATGGCCCAGTAACATTAAGGAAAGGCACCTTTTTGTTGCTTGGTGGTGAGTGGCTATTCTGAGTACCCTCATTCCTGTGATCACAGTGATACCTGCAGGCAAATTATCGTTTCTGTTCATGGCATACACTTAATGCAGTCCTTAAATTTCGTGTGTGGTTTCACTGTAGAGTTGTGTTATGTGCTTTTGGTGCCATTCCATGCCAGGTAGTCGGCCTCATTAACATCACATAGGAGCTCTTTGTTTGCAGGTGCAACACTTGTCCCAGAGTGGCTGAACGGTAAGTCTCAGGTAGGTGACTGGGTGGTTGGGGGTTTAGGTAGAAGGATATGTAGGGGTGTGGGAGTAGGGGGTAGGGTTACTGTGTAATGTGTGGAGATGAAGCTTCAATATATGGGGGGTAACAATAGGACAAGAGCTAGTTGAATTTGGATTGGAAAGGTTAGGGCATAGGTGAGACCGGGATAGGATTAGAGACTTAGAGATGGAAA